>NC_057805.1:100200255-100473557 GCF_018294505.1 Triticum aestivum
CATGCATATATACTCCATCTATAGGTCTCTCTCGCACACTATGTATGATTCTCTAGTCCAAATTAGATATCTTGGGTGCACTCATCGTACACACACAAATTCCTTGGCTCGTTCCCGTAACTCTCTCACGCACCACTCTGTCGTCTCGGAGCTCTTCCCCCTCTCTCTCAAACTCTCCATCTACCTGGGTCACACATACACATGCATATCTCACTCGCACTCGATAGGTCCATCTAAAACTCTATCTCTCTCCCTCATTTTCTCTCCATCTCACACCCGCACACACACAATCTCATGCCTAGCTAGCCAAGTATGATGGTCTCTCAGTCAATTGTAGGCACACGCAGTCCCCCCTATATGTATATGACTAGCTAATCTTAGTCTCCATCACAAACATGTGCATGGTCTATCTCGATTTCTCTAGGGGCATCTTTCTATCGCGCACGCACCTCCTTCGATCTCCCACCCATATAGTCCCCTCACGATCTCGAGGGGGTCTCTCTATCACAAACACACCCTCTCGCCCTCCCCATGCGTCCATGTTCTCCTTGTGTCCCTCTCGACCTTTGTTCCTAGTTGGCCAGAACTCTATTGGACATGTGCTATAGGGGTGTCTCTCTCCGTTGCAAAAAATCACACACTAGCTATCTTCGTGTATCTCCTCGCCTCGCTTTTCTATCTCGGAGATGCATGCGTGATATGTTCTCCTAAGAAACGAAAAAACACACACTCTCTCTAATTTATCGTTTGTTGTCACTTTGTATTTCACACATACTCTTTTTGCACACTTACTCATTCTCCTTCACACGCACTTGATCCCTATCGACTTAGTCACTCTCCTCGGTCCATAGCATATTGATTTATTGAAAAGTCTTACATCACAAAGTTTGACCATGTACGTGGAGAAAAACAATTACATCTAGAACGGCAAACATATACCATTAGATTCACCATGAGATGTAGTTTCATATGATGTATCTTTGGTATTGAAGATATAAATAACATTTGTGTAAACCTGATCAAAATTTCCAAAGTTTGACTTCTAAAAAAATTACATGCACTGGATTATCGAGCGGATGGAATATCTCTTTCCCCCTCTCAGCTATCTGACGCACCACTCAGTCTTATCGGGGCTCCTCAATCTATCTCAAACTTTATATCTCCCTGGTTCACACATACACATGTCTCGCTCGCGCTATACATATAGACCCATCCAACACTCTCCGCCCTTGTTCTCTCTCTATGTGACACGCACCCCCCTAATAAGTACCATAAGCCCTCACTCCATCATAGGCGCAAGCACTCCCCCCCCCTAAGTATGATTATCTCTCACTAGCCATCAGGAACACACGCATTGTATCCTTCCATCCATATGTCTATCTCGATATCTCTCGGGGTATCTTCTATCGTGCACACACCTTGTCACTCGATCTCCCACCCATGTAGTCCCATGACGATCTCCAGGGGATCTCTCTATGACAAACATACACTCTCTCCTCCCCATGTCTGCATTTTCTCCGTGCATCTCTCTCGACCTCTCTCCCTTGTTTGTCAGACCCCTCTTGGCCACGTGCTAGGGGTCTTGCTCTCTCGGTTGCAAACAACCACACACTATCTCCTCACCTTGCTTCCATTGTCGAAGATGCATGTGTGATATGTTTGCATAAGACACGCATGTTTTTTCTTGACTTTTATCGAGTGTTGTCCATGTCTCTTTCACACACGCACACACACTTTTTTCACTCACTCTCTCTATTTCACTCTCTCTATCTCTAGTTAGGGACTCTCTCACGTCCATAAGCATATGGATGTTTTGAAAAGTCAAACCTCAGAAAAGTTTGACCAGGTATATGTGGAGAAAAACATTGACATCTGTAAAGATCATTAGATTCATCACAACATGTACTATCATTTACCTTTGGTCCTGTAGATATAAGTAATTTCTTTATAAACTTGGTCAAAGTTTCAAAAGTTTGACTTTTAAAAAAATGTTGGAACTACATTATCGAATGGAGGAGTAGCTCTTTCTCTCTCTCTCTCTGCTATCTCTCATGGGCCTCCCCTCTCACATGAACACTCTATACCGATGGATTATACGCTCACTATGTCAGCGTATAGCTCCGTATATTGTTCAGTTGACCGGTCAACCAGTCCACATGCTGCCTTGTCAGCTTGTGTTCTGTATCTTCGTGTGCTGTCCCATGTGGCAGTGGGCGAAAATATGTAAACTAGAGGCCCATCTGACACGCGGTGAAGTAAACAAAGTTGAAACCACTCGGGGTAGCACCCCGCACGCTAGTAAATTGAGGGCGCATTGAGGACACACTTCTTCCGCGTGGAGGACGCGCTCACGCACAATTCACCACTGCGCGGCGGCATGCACAGAAGGACGCACTCGCGCACACCCGATACACAACACACACCAGCACACGTGTACACCGGCGTCGCCGCCGGTTGAGATGGACGGCAAGGCAGCCAACAAGCGGAGGCGGCTCGAGCCAAAACCGCATTCGGCGAGCCTGGACTTCATCGGCAGCCTCCCCGATGACATGCTGCTCGTCATCATCGGCCTCATCCCCACCAAATCTGCCGTGCGGACCGCCCTGCTCTCCCGACGGTGGCGCCCCCTCTGGCGCCGTGTCCCCCTCAACCTCACCGTCGACAGCTCCCTCTGCGACGGGGATTGCATACGCACGGCCACAGTCTCCAAGATCCTTTCATCGCACCCTGGGCCAGCCAGACGCCTTGACATCCGCATGTTCAGTACCAACTACAAGGTCCAACCCAAGTTCGACGAGTGGTTCTTATCCCCCGCCCTAGATCAGCTCGAGGAGCTCAGCTTTGAAGCTGGACGATGTCGCTCTCTGCCGCCGTCCGTGCTCCGCCTCGCGCCAACGCTACGCCGCGCCAGCTTCAGCTCCTGCTATCTTCCCCAGATTAATGACGTTCCCGCCCTTCTTCTCCCTCAACTCAAGCAGCTCGACCTCTTCGACGTTGTCATCTCGAAGAAGGCTATGGAGCACCTGCTCCGCAGCTCTACTGCGCTTGAGTACCTTTGTCTTGAGCAGATCCACGGGTTCATTAGCCTCCACATCGCCTCGACGAATCTCCGATGGATTTATGTGTCTTGCTGGCCCCGCAACAAGACATCAATTGGGAAGAGATCACTCCAGCCGTTCCACGTTATGGTCATTGAGAATGCGCCTTTCCTTGAGAGATTGCTTGTATCCGATCTAGAAGGTCCAATAAAAATCAGGGTCATTGACGCGCCGAAATTGACAGTGTTGGTGCACTCGTCTGCCAAATTCTCCGAACTCTTTATTGGATCCATAATCGTTCAGGTACAACACTCATCTTCTTCTCCATCTTCTTGAAATTCACATTTTTAAATTTCTTCTTGATGTATTTACGACCGTCTTCCAGAAAATGATTCCCACAAGCTTGACCCAGTCTATGCGCATAGTGAAGATCTTGGCAATAAAATGTATCGGCCCCAGTCTGGATCAAGTTGTTGGATTCCTTACATGATTTCCGTGCACGGAGAAGCTACTCATCAAGGTGAAACTTCTTTCCTACTAGTAAACGGTAATCACAACGTAGCTCAAATTTTTCGTAATTTTCCCAAATTACGATGACAAGTGTAGTGTTCAAAACTGCATCTACGCACTGCACCGAAAGAAATGTTTTTAGTATTTTTTCTCACGTGATCACCTGCATCGTTTTTTTGTTGTACTACTATAGTAGCCTAGGCTAGTCATAGTGGAAAGTAACTTAGACTACTCCAGTAACTCTATGGTTACCCTAAGAGCAAGTACTACCTCTGTCCTGGTTTACTCTTCCTATTTTGTAGTATCAAAATTTGACCATAGATTAACTGATAAAATGTTAATGCATGTCACTAAGAACTATATCGTTGGATTTGTATTTGAACATAATTTCAAATGGTGTAATTTTTAGTGACATGCATTGGCATTTTCTTACATAAATATATGGTCAAAATTTTATACTAAATAAGAGGTAGTACAAAAGTGAGCTATAACAACCCTCCACTATGTAGGCCAAAACACGTGCCAAATTCACTTGTGATGCATTGGCATCGATGCCCCTCCATTGCTCACCTGGTGCCCCAATCTAGATCACCTACTTTGCTCCGGTGCCAAATTAACTCACGCAATGAAAAACACTTGCGTGGGAGAGAGAGAGGACTGAAGCAATAAAAAAACACTTGTTTGGGAGAGTGAGAGGCTGGTGTAGTTGGTTTGATTGATTTGTTTATACATGTGGGTCTGTGTGCACAGCGGTGCCAACTCTCTCACATCGCGAGAGTGGTGCCAAAATCTTTTGATTTGACATCGATGCGTATTATGTGGCATACTTTTGCGAAATATGGCATCGGCCACATAGTGGAAGGCAACAAATGCCCAAGCTCTTCACGTACTCCTAGGTAAATGAGAGGAAAGAGAAAGAGAGAGAGAGTGAAAAAATATCACTAGCCAGCCAACCCTATCGTATGAGCGAATGGTATTGGTACCTCTTGACAGCTATCTTATACAGCCAGCTGGTCTAATATGTTCTCTTCTTTTGCAGATAAAAAAAGACCCGAAAGTGAAAAATGTGCTGCACTATAACAATTCATCGAATGCCTTGATCTCCATCTTAGAGAAATTGATTTGATCAACTACCGAGGCAGCACATCTGAGATTAAATTGGCCAGGTTCTTTGTTCTGGAGGCAAGTGTGCTCAAGGTAATGAGGTTTGGCGTTCTCTGGCGCAACAATGAATGGCGTGCTGATCACCGCAAGCGTCTAAGCCTAAATGACAAAGTCTCCGTAGAAGCTGAATTTGTTTTTGAAACATCAAGTGGCCAGAGACTCGAAAACTTATTTGCCCATTAGTGACTTGTCAGGGCGGTGGATTTTAGTTTGTACGATAATGCTACATCCACCTAAAGTAACGAAAGTTCTTACGTAAACTTCCTAGTAATTCCCTCTTCGTAGGTGCAGCATTACTCCTAACATTTGTAATATCAGTTTGAAACTTGTAATATTGTCGTGTCCTATTCCTGCATTTTCAAAATCCTGCGAATCAAACAGGTCCTGAGTTGGTGATGATGTTGTGCCTGACATCTTTCACCAATAGCCGTCAGATCTAGATCTAACGCATATAAACCAAACTTCTCCAGTTTTGCAAAAAGATGCCCGCACTTGTTCCCTATTTACAAACAACTCCTTGTCTCTCACAATCAGCCTTATCTCCTCCCCACCACATCTAGAAGGCCATGGAAAAATCTGGCGCGATGGCTGCTGCCGGCGCCGTCCACCCCCCAATCTTGCTGTTCCGTGCAATGCACGGGCATCTACGCACGGGAAATTATATCGAACACGGCTAGTTGTAAGCAGGCTAGGTCTACAGCCATGATGATAGTGACTGCAGACAGTGAGGCTAACTATGGTATGCCGAACACGGCGCCTATACTCAGGTGTCATCTCCGGCGTAGGGTCTTGTCACTTCACTGTGAGGAGAAGCACGTAATAATTTGACCAACGGGTAGTACAGTGCTACTACATTGGTAGTACTACTACTACTAGTACTAGCACCACCGTCTGGATTTAGTAGTACTACCACATCCATCTGGATTTAGTATTTGACTAGCAATATCTAGTAATGCATGTCACAAAAATTGTACTACTCCCTCTGTAAATAAATACATGGTGTATTGTTTTATTCCTATCGGCGAGTTAACTTAATGTCTTTTTGCTACTTAATAGGATTACATGCAATGAACTAACCACCGCATGTGATGTTTGGTAGTCTCAAGTTGAAAGCATGCACGGGCACGGAGGGGGACGCAGCTTCATTGACTTACTGCACCTGCCTTTGGGTGTATGACACGTGGGCTCAATGGGTGGCCGGCCAACCTGTCATACAACCAAAGGCAGGTGCAGTAGAGGGGCGAGGAGTAGATGGCCAACACACATGTGAATTCAACGCAGTCTGCACTTCTCATATAAAGGCTCCTGCCAGTCCAATCTACGAAATTCTACGCACCTACGCACCCAAGGGCAAGAGTGATCACTCCAATCGCAAGATCAATTGACTAGAAGCTAGACCCATGGAGGCGATGAGCGCGAGCATCAGCCGGCTGTGCCAGATGGTCCACGACACCGGCCTGCGGCCCGGCACCGAGGAACGTCTCCAGGTAGTGCTTGAGGCCGCCAGGGCGAGGGGCCACTTGGACGACAGCTTCGTCTCCTTGTTCGACGAGGTCCTCGTCGGCTTCCTCGACAAGTTCACCGTCGTCAAGAAGCTCGCGGACGACCTTGACGTACGCCTCCAGCCCAGGCGCCTAGGCTCTGCGATGCCTGCCACCTTCAACGGCCTCTATGGTGACAACCTCTTCGACGCACTGGTGGCCCTGCGACTGCCCGCCGTCGCGCCGGAGAATGTCCACCTCGAGGTCGTGCTCGCCGCGCAGTGCCTGGCGCAGCAAGACACCATCGACATAATCACCCACGTCTACGCACAAATCGTCCACAAGGACTACTACATGCAAGAGGAGGACGATAGGACGCTGGCCTTCTTGGACCGCAGGGCAACCTTGGACGGCATTGTTCAAAAGCACGTTGAGCTTGCCGCCAACTCCGCTGCTCCTCACACGTCGGTTGGTGACCCGGTGCACTAGGGCGTGAGGATGTCGTTGATGGATCCGTATGTATCTTTATCTTTCTATCAAATCCATGTAGTAGTATATGGTACTACTAGTAATTATCTTACCTTTCGCACCAACTTCATAATTTTCCTACGTACTCCATGCATGAACCGCGCCAGAACCAAACTTCTCATTACTCTAGGGAAAATCGTTATTTCTATCTATCGGTTGCGCCATGGAGCAGAACCAAATTTTACAAGTTACAAGTTCAAAAGGAAAATCCTGTCGTGTTCGCGTCGCACCCCCACACGGTTGGTCCGGCACGCCGCTCAAGGGGGAATGCGTGCTGTGTTGTATTTTCACTTACAAGTGGGACCGCAGTTGAGCAAACGGACTATCGGCAAACCCCCACCCCGCCCACCGCGCGATGGCTGAGAAAACAGGAGGGAGAAGAGAGGGATGTAGCACGGACTCCAAGAAAATTGGAGTCGGATGGGACTCGTGTGGGTGGTGTGTGCCGTACTGCTAGACATGAATGCTACTTATGGTCCATGCTACCCCACTATATCGAGGTGCTGGTTACGTAGAACAAATTTCCTGGAGTCCATGCTCAGCCCTCCTCTATCTCTCTTCTCAGCCAGCCAGCAGACGCGCGGAGCCCATCGTCTGTTTGCTCATATGCGGTCCCACATGTAAGTGAAAACGTAAGAGGACACATTGAACCTGCACATTTTTCACCTCGGCATGCTGGTGATGAAAAACAAATCCAATAAAGATCTTCGGTGGCCGCTTTTGGAGTTACTCAAGAGTAGTAAGATTCTATTTACAGTTTAACCCAAGATGCACATCACGTGGCTTCAACTACCACTCTATTTTCTTGCATGACACGACCTGGATGCTGGATGTCCCACGTGTCGGCAAAAGGAGGAAGAACTCGACCAAATCTTCGGTTGTGCTCTCGGATTAGACTAGTTGTGCTAACATAAAATTTTATTGTGTAGAATGGATGCAAGTTTTGGTATTGGGAAGCAGAGTACAACGATATATTGATAGAGCGCAATTTAGTAGATGTTCTAGCACTTTTAGCTAGCATAGAGGCTAGAGATGATACTAGTGCCCTTGTTGATAGAATAGAGGCTAGACACGTCTACTTCTTTACACTCGAAGAAGAAAGAAGCACGCAAGATCGAGCCTCCGCAGATCAACAATGAATGCATCGAGAAGGCACTAATCCAACTTACAGGAGCAGTTATGGAAGTTGGATATCTTCTAAAGTGTATTCTTGTGGTTCTTGTTTTCTTTGGTCTTGCTTTTCTAGTCAAAATTTTGGTGATGTATTTCCATGTACCAAAAAAATCAATGATGAAAAAAAGATATGTGTTTGCAAAGAAAAATGTACGCGTCTGGGATGCGTTTGCGCGTTCGGCGCACGACCACCGCATCCGAGAAATGGCCCGGACACGACCACATTGCCCTACCCAAACGAACAGAATCCGGGCAAAACGGAGGTCCGTTTGGGGTCGTGCGTTGGAGTTGGCCTTACAAGTGGGACCGCAGTTGAGGAAACCGACTATCAGCAAACCCCCACCTCGCCCTCCGCGCGATGGCTGAGTTAGAGAAACAACGAGGTTGAAGAGATTGTTGTAGCACGGACTCCAAGAAATATGGTGTCAGATGGAAGTCGTGCTGGTGGTGTGTGCCGTACTCCTGGACGTGAATGCTTGTTCTGGCCCATGCTACCCTACTACTCCTACTACTTATAGTAGTAGTATCGAGGATTCGAGGCGCTGGTTACGTACAGCGATCACATTAACATATGGCCCACCTCACACTGTGGCCAAATTTCCTGGAGTCTGTGCTAGGTTTAAAAGTGTTCTTTGTGAGGATGGGTGACTGGTCTCAAGTTTAAAACTTGTTGTATTACGTATGTAGACGTAGAGATAGTGCAGCATGTGAATCTAGTACAAATAGTTTAGTATTGTTTATTGGCCTCATCCGATAACCTGTTGCACCGTCGCAGCACCCACTCAGAGAAGTGGCTCGAAAGCCATTCATAAATTTAGTAAGTTTATCACAGGCATATCATTTTATTACATACAACAGGTCATCAACCCACAACGACAACGAGGATACATTATAAATACTAAAGTTTTCATCACACAACAAATAACAACCAATGAAATGAACTGCAACTCAACCAATCCTCGGCGTTGGAAACGCTTCTTTGAACCACAAGCGATTCTCTGGGAAGAGCCAGCTACTGTCAATCTCGAGACCAACGCAGGACTGATCATCCAGGCTGAAGCGGCCTACTAAATCATGACCAGGGTAGGGAACCACCGCAATGTCCGATGTATAGATACAGTTGCTTCTCATAAATGGTAGTAACGTTGTGTCAACAGCAGTTGGATCGCCTTTCACCATCCTTGGATAGTTTTGCCCAAGGAAGAGCGAGTTTGCTCCAAGACTATCAATACTGTACCAGGGAGAAGGTGTTGGCGCTAGCACACTAGTATCCATCCTGAATACCATGCAACGGGTGTTGGAATAGGTCCGGAGAGTGCGACCATGGGAGACAACACCTGCTCCCTCAGTAGTAACATCAGCAATGGGCTGTATACAGACAAAAAGTGGTGATCCATTGGAATTAGTTGCCAGCCACCAGTGAGTATATGGGCCCTGCTCGTCCTCATGCTCGTGATCATCACCATCGTCATCTCCCCCTTGGTTATAAAAAATTTCAAGTATAGGTGGTGGAATGTTCACAGGATCTTGGAAACACAAGAAGAAGGTTAATTAGTAGAGAAGGGAAACTTGGTAACTCGCATGCATGTGGATGAAACAATTATAATTATGGTGGAAGACAAACATACCGAAACTATGAGGATCCCATGCAAAAACAGTGCCACGAGTGGTGGCAGCAAACACAAGACCCTCGTATTCAATTGCATCACAGTACACATCCATGTATAGAAACTGATTTTTGAGCAATATCCATCCAGTCGAACCACGAAGGACGGCAACAGGCTTGTCGAAGATAGCAACAACTTGATAGTTCTTGTAATTCCAAGAGCGGTTGGGAACCCGAGAAATTGCTATCTTCCGTAGACGACAGTCACCATGATCATATTTGAACGTACGTAGATCATCTGTGTGCTCAACCTCAGGGCACTCGGAGATTTTTGGAAGTGGAATCCGCTGATGAGTGTACACATTCACAAGTTCCCACTTGCAGTTGTACCCAATATAAACAACCCAATCTCCATTTGCGCCTGCCCAAGCCTTGCCCTCAAGCGATGGCATCTTAACACCATACGTATCATTATCAAGCGGCAACAACTTGCACAAGGCGAGGCTTCCCTCGTCCCCGCGCCAGTCAGCAGGGTCACGGCGAAGAAGATAGGGGAGATCAAACCGCTCCTGGACCCTTGGGTTCCTTGTAATGATGTTATTAGTTGAGTCAAAAATGGTCTTGAACGAACCTGTCATGCTAGCCGAGGTGATGATGTCACACCGATCAATGAGTTCCCCCACCACGTCATCTTTCAGATCGGGGCAAGAATAACGGGGTCGTTTCCGGCTTGTTCCCTCCATGGAGAAGACGATCGAACAATGGCAGAAGGAAGGGTGAAGGCAAATGGAGGAGGGAGGAAGAGCGTGCGACAGCAGTTCCAAATCGAGAGGGAAAGGCAAAGAGTCGGTGGACAGTTGCCAGTTTGCCATGGTACACGAAGAGGCACCCCGGCCTACACGTCCTTTCGGAAATTGTACGAAACGACTCACCGTCGTCTCACTGACATGTTGGAACGGGACCACATGTCAATGAAACATGGTGTGTAATTTCTCGTGCAAAATGCGATCTGGCCGCGTTGGCCCGAGGTGCCGCATTAGTTATCAACCTTTATTTTTTTACTCCCTCCATCCGTGTTTATTGGGCCCTTAAGCCACAACACAAAGACCCAGGAGATACATGCATGTAGAGATTTAGGAAATAAACCTGCTTAATTTGCTCTCTAACTGCCCTATTAAATCACCCTATTAACTAGAGCAGCGCATGCAGCGGCCGGCGTGCGCATGCAGCCTGCATCCATGCCCAATCGGCAAGGTTCCTGCGTCGGCTCCATTTGCAACGATGCATGCGTGGGAGAGATTTCAGGTAATAAACCAATGTAATTAATGTATGGGCCTAATAAAATGGTACAACCATCTGTGGCTCTCGGGCCCAATAAACTCGGACGGAGGGAGTAACATACAATCTGAGTGGATAGCTCCCGTGGTCATCACACGCGAGCGGATATATAGGTGGGCTAGGTGGGCAGGCGGCAACAATCTAAGTGCTAAAAGATTTGATCTCGAAAAAAGAGTTGATCCAATGCTTGGTTTTGTTTGGATTTTCCAACTATGACCATTGGATAGAGTGAATCAATGGCTTACGTTCAAAGTTATTCTCATACTATAGAATGGTATGGGAACATGGAGAGATTTGGTTGATTTTATATCACTAAATAATATAAAATATTATGAGTGCAGACGCTCCACCCCGAGGTTTGTAGCTCCTTCTCGGTCGTCGGGAATCTATGTTCTTCCAATCTTTCGTTTTAGACATGAGCTTTGTTCATCCTGTTGCCGACACGCGGGACATCTATATGCCTCCATTTTACAAAATCATACTATATGCCTCCATGACACGCGGGACATCTAGCATCAAGGTGGCGTGTCATGCAAGAAAATGGAGATATACAGTGCGTGAGTCGTGCACTTCGATGGCACTTAGTACTACGCAATAATTTTTTCTCCTCGATGGCACGTGAATAGTGCAGGTACTCAATGACAGAGCACGGGATGGTAGCCATGGACATGGCCGGCCCTTTTTCAAGAGAGTACTAATAAATACGTAACTTTGATGTGTCCCGTCAACTCGCAGAACAACGAGAAGCTTTCTTACTACGCCTTCTCCCTCGCCAACGCGTGCGCGGTGGCTCGTAGCACGAGGAGAAACTTTTGCTTACAAGCGGTGGACGTGCAGCAGTTCATTTGGTGTCAGATTGCCAGAAGTAGTATAGTACCATCATTATTGTTCGACTTCCGGAAGAGGAGAAGAGCCAAGTGCAAGGTCACCTACTAACCTAGGAGTAGTACATTACTACTACAACCAAAGCTGGTCCACCCTTTTAGAGCATGGTTAATTAATATAGGCGGCTCTTGTAGCGGCACATCATTTAGAGCAAGTACTCTCTTCGTAGTATCAAAGGAAGTGAAACAAAAGTTGGAGTGGATGCTAGATTGCCAATTAAAACATGATTGCATAGGAAAAAAAATCCTATAGCATTCTATCCTATGAATCAAATGACCAATGTAGGAAAATTATGAGGGGGGTCTCTCCAACAGTGTTCCTCGACTCGCACCTAGCATCACGGTGGTCGAACTTGGAGTCATTCATCTGGTACACGTGGCATCTCAGATCTGGTACTCCAATTTTAGGTTGGCTCTATGTGATGTGGCAACTTCATATACTAACCGGATGCTGGCTATACTACTATGGTACTCACACTCCAAGAAGTGACTCGAAAACCATTCATAAATTGAGTCTATGACATGCATTTGCAAATGTACCATTCATTACATACAACAAGTCATCAACACACAACGACAACGATGATACATGTTGGATTATAGATTATTTCCAACAAAACATTCCAGTAAATACTGAAGTTTTCATCACACAACAAATAACAAGCAATGAAATGAACTTCAACTCAACCAATCTTTGGCGTTGGAAACGCTTGCTTTGAACCATAGGTGCTCTGGGAAGGGCAAACTATTGTCAATATCGAGAGCAACGCAGGACTGATCATCCAGCCTGAAGCGGCATATATCAGGAGCAGGGTAGGGAACCACCGCAATGTCCGAGGTATAGATACAGTTGCTTCTCATAAATGGTAGTAACGCTGTGTCAACAACAGCTGGATCGCCTTTAACCATCATTGGATAGTTTGGTCCAAGGAAGAGCGAGTTTGCTCCAAGACTACCAATATTGTACCAGGGAGAAGGTGTTGGTGCTAGCACACTAGTATCCATCCCAAATACCCTGCAACGGGTGTTCGAATAGGTCCGGAGAGGGTGACCATGGGAGACAACACCTGCTACCTCAGTAGTAACAATCATAGTGCACTGTATACAGACAAGAAGAGGTGATCCATCAGAATTAGTTGCCAGGTGCCACTGTGTATATAAGTTCTGCTCGTCCTCGTGCTCGTGATCTCACCATCGTCATCTCCCCCTTGGTTATAAATTTTTTCAAGTATAGGTGGTGGAATGTTCACAGGACCTTGGAAACACAAGAAGAAGGTTAATTAGTAAAGGGAAACTTGCTAACCTGCATGCATGTGGCTGAAACAATTATAATTACGGTGGAAGACAAACGTACCGAAACTACGAGGATCCCATGCAAAAACAGTGCCACGAGTGGTGGTAGCAAACACAAGATCCTCGTATTCAATTGCATCACAGTACTCATCCCTATACAGAAACTGATTTTTGAGCAATATCCATGGACGAACCATGGAATCAGTAACGACGGCAACAAGCTTGTCGAAGATAGCAACAACTTGATAGTTCTCGTAATTCAAAGAGTGGTTGGGAACTCGAGAAATTGCTATCTTCCGTAGACGACAGTCACCATGATCATATTTGAACGTACGTAGATCATGTGTGTGCTCAACCTCAGGGCACTCGGAGAGTTTTGGAAGCGGAATCCGCTGACGAGTGTACACATTCACAAGTTCCCACTCGCAATTATACCCAATATAAACAACCCAATCTCCATTTGCGCTAGCCCAGGCCTTACCCTGAAGCGATGGCATCTTGACATCACATGTATCGTTATCAAGCGGCATCAACTTGCACAAGGCGAGGCCTTCGTCATCCGTGCCCATACGAAAAGGCTTATAGCGAAGAAGATAAGGGAGATCAAACATCTCCTGGACCCTTGGTTCCTTGTAATGATGTTATTAGTTGAGTCAAGAATGGTCTTGAACGAACCTGCCATGCTAGCCGAGGCGATGACGTCGCATCAATCAATGAGTTCCACCACCATGTCATCTTTTAGATTGGGGCAAGAATACCGGGGTCGTTTCCGGCTTGTTCCCTCCATGGAGAAGACGATCGAACAATGGCAGAAGGAAGGGTGAAGGCAAATGGAGGAGCGAGGAAGAGCGTGCGACAGCAGTTCCAAATCGAGAGGGAAAGGCAAAGAGTCGATGGACGGTTGCCAGTTTGCGACGGTACACGAAGAGGCGCCCCGGCCTACACGTCCTTTCGGAAATTGTACAAAAGGACTCGCCGTCGTCTCACTGACATGTTGGAACGGGACCACATGTCAACGAAACATGGTGTGTAATTTCTCGTGCAAAATGCGATCTGGCCGCGTTGGCCCGAGGTGCCGCATTAGTTATTGACCTTTATTTTTTTAATGGCGTGTCGTTCAATTTTGAAGCACGACTAACTGGTACTGTTTGCAGAGAAAATATAAACTACTCTACCACTAGTCCACCTCTAGTACTACTAGTAGTATAAAAAAGATATATAGCCTGGAGCTTCAGAGCTTTCTTGCTAAGGGCTGCCCACTTGCTACTCACACTATCACCCTCTCTCCAGATCTAAAAAAGACGGCCTCTCTCTCCCTCCTCACCGGTGGTCACAGATCCTCCAGGGAAGAAAAGGACGTGCAGCGTTGACGCACTCGTCGTCGGCGAGCGAGGTCACGCACTGATGACAAGGCCGTCCTCTCAGACCTAGCGCCCGCGCGGGATGGCCTCCGTCCCCAAGCTCGCTGGCGTAGTGCGTGTGGAGGACGATGACCACGAGCGAAGCCACTTCCCGCCGACCCTCAGGTATGCTACCTATTTCGAACCATACCCTTGTTCTATTGCCCCATCTGCCACGTTGCTGCATGTGGATCTTTTTCCACTCCACCATCTTCCCAATTTGCTATCCTCTGCTCTGCTGGTCACGCAGACGAAAACCTTAATTTGCACTTTTAAAGGAAACCCTACTTCATGCAGACTAATCCATGTCTGGGTTGAATAAGGAAAGGAAGGGAGACTGTACTGTCCAACAGAGTAGGCATCGAACCCGCATCTAGGTTGGAAAGGGGAAAATCAGTAGCTAAGGAACGAGTCTCATGTCTCTTGGTTGAAGAAAGGGTAGAAAGGCATGACAACACAATAGAGAATCACCAGGTCGATCGGTTTGTTATCCTCACATAGGAAAAAGGTGGCTAAACAGAACAAAAATGGGACGTAATCCACATATGCTGCCTAGATATTTGTTGCTCTGGGCAACCATACCTCCCTCACCACTCTATGCGTCCGTGGAGGTACATCGTACTGGTGCGCCCACTGTCCGTATGAGCCTCCCATGCTCTTATTGTCACTTTTTTGCTGTTAGTATAACGCCAGCAGTCAAGTCAAGCAATGCTACTGCTAAAGTGATGCCACATTTAACTAATGCCGCACTCAGTCTAATGCCACCGATAAATTTAAGCAATTCCATTTAATGTCACTGGATTATTTCAGGGTTAGCTGTTGATTGTGGATGTATTAAAGATTTTTCAGCTAAGGCACTCTAATGCTGTTGCACAGCCAGTATACCAACGATGAAACTTGTTACTACCTTCAGATTTTTGCACTGTTAATGCTTATAGATGACATACCTCACTTTCATGAGATAAGTTAATTTTTTTGTACAGTGTCACCAAAATGCCAAGGCGCTGATGTCATTTTATTTTGGTTAAACTTCACAAAAAATTATGAAGACAAGAGGAAAGGTCAAGAGTGGGCACCTCCACCTCTGGCTGTTCTCTTGATTCGTTCGATCGAGTTTTTATGTTTGATTGATTATCAAGATTGGGATAGCAATTTTTAAGGTCCCCCCGAGTTCGAAATCATATTTACCTTGGAGGTACATGGTTTGCAATTTTTTTATACTGTCATTAGTTAATAATGCTAGTTACCTTCAGACTTTTGTATTTGGTTTAATGCTCATGCACAACTAGTATACCAATGCTGAAACGTACCTTTACATTTTGTATTGTTAATTCTTATAGAAATCTTCCAGTGCTAGTGTTTATTGAAATATGTTCAGTAAAACCATTGTACTGTACCCTGTAATAAATTAACTACTCTACTGTTGCACTAGCCACTCGATTAGTGTATATTTGTAGTATTCGAAATTTCGAATGGTGTTGCATTAGCGTATGGACATAAATAAAGTGTGGCAAGCTTTCCCAGATATGTGCTCAAGAAAACTACTACATGTTTTTCTAAATACTAGACGTTTGAGTACTTTAAATTGAACCGCGAAACGGTCGTATATTAAGGAACAGAGGGTGTAGAGTTCACTCAAATTATCCTAGTAAAGCTAGTCACACCTTTGTTAAAATTAATGTTCATTATGTTATCGGAGGAGGTCTGTAAGTTTGTCTCTAATGCCTGTCGACTACATACCTGACATCATGATGTAATGTTAAGTCATTTCCTTTTGTACAGTGTCACTGAATTGTCAAGGCGGTGATGGCATTTATTTTAGTTGAACTGCACAAAATATGCTTAAAAGAAGAGGAAAGGTCAGGAATCGATCATTCTTTCAGAAAGAACTATATATGCCTTTCTGACATCAGCCGCTGTTGCCTTATTTATTCCTTCAAACAGGTGGTTAGAAACAGTCTTGCTACCTTTTCCCATTAAGAAATTGGAATGCTTATATTTGTGAGTCTATGCTTCAACTAGTGCCACTTTTATAGTAATCACACTTTCAATATCTATGCAAAAAGGGATGCACGATTTTAGTGGAACTGCACAAAAAGTCCAACTGGTTCAACATTAGGAGCATGTTTTCTTCCAAACCTTTATATCCAATTGGTGGCACTATGAGTTGTTCATTACGAAGGTACATGGTTTGCTACTATCTTGCTACTCTTTTTGTACTGTCATTAGATAGTAATACTAGTGGTTTGCATGTGAATTTATTGGCAGGGTGGACCTACATTGGAGGTGCAGGACATGATTCAATGATTGGATGCTCAATTTTGGTTGTATCGATTTCACCTCTTCCATCACTGCGAACATGGATATCCTTGGTCTAATGAAGATTAGGCTCTATATTTCTGCTCTGAACCAGCAAATCAATTCAGTATGAAATTGTCCAGGGCAAAACATGACTGTATCAAATTGTCCAGTGCAAAACATGACAGATGCTAAGCGGAAGAGACATGTTTAAACCGAAAATACAAGGTGGGGTATATGCTTACTAGATGCTTGATATTTGTGGAGACAGAGATGTCTACCCGTTGCTATTTGGCAAACACACAAAGTGACCACAATTTTGGTTGAACTGCACAAGAGAATAGTATAGTCACTGCATGCAGTGCTATTTGAAAATAGACACAGAAAGATTGGATAGTCACTTCATGGACTGCAGAAAAGTAGTACTCTACTATTTATTGGCCAACACTAGGTGCTTCATTGCTTTGGTCTGATTATACAATGGGCATCATTTTTCCTAAGTTAAAGTTTGTATTCCGAAAATAGTCTCGCCGTGTGATCGAGAGAAGACCAAATCATATTGCAGTGGATGTTCCTCCATCATGTGTGGTTCATTCTCATGATTCTAGCTGTTGGTGAAACCACTTACGTTTGCAAGAAGAATTGTAGACTTCACAAACAAATTTTTCTTTCAGTCTGTACTGAATGTGACAAGAGAAGCATCCATGTTAGTAGGCAGAACAGATGTTTTTTCTAGATCTTTGCTTTTAGAGCCACATATTTGTATATGATCTGTGAATCATTGAGATGCATTAACATGTTGATCTTATGTATGGGAATCATACTAGTTGGTTTTAGTTGCGATGCAAGATCCGAAGTGGCCGATCTTTGCTTTTGGAGCTACATATTTGTATATGATCTGTGAATCATTGAGATGCATTAACAGTTCCTTATTTCTGTTGGCTCAGTGTTTACAAGCTACTGATCGATCACTAGCTAGCCTACTAATGCGCTCCCGGCAGTTTTAGTTGCGACGCAAGATCCAAAGTGGCAGTTTTTTGAATAAAAATGCCTACCTCTGAAGAAACTGACAAGCTGCTCTGAAGAAAATGCCATGCGAATCTGAAGAAACTGCCAGCGAAAACATTCACAAATGCCTTATCTCCCAGCTAAAGTTAATCAACTAATGCCCTCAGCTCCGACTTGTTGCATGCTGCTCCGTGTACTGGCTGCGAGCGATTTTGAGTGCCTGCATGCAGCCGGCCGTAATTAAGGAAGCTAACTAATGCAAAAAAAGATGCGCTTTAATTGTTGCGGGCCTTTTAAATCCGTGGAATCATTATTGACAAGGAGGGAGATGATTTGAGTGCACTCGTTTGACCGTCATGCCGGCGTGCGACCCAGCACGGACGGGGCGCACCACTGACGGGGCGGGACGACACCGTCATAATTTCAGTTTTTCTAGTTTTCCATGGCAAGCTGGCGTGGTAAGCCATGCCTGCTTATGCATTGAATTCCGATGACCGCGATGACCGTCGTGTTTCCCGCGACACGCTAGTTCGCCTACCTTTCACCTATAATTACCATTTCCCAGGCTTCTCCGGTGGCACCATCACCCAGCTCGCCCTATCCTCATAAGCCCCCACCGGCCCAACGTCGCTCGCCACTTATCCTCGGTCTTGCCACGTCCGCCATGCCCCCGCCCGTCCGCGATAGGCGACACCGGAGACGGACATCGTCGGAACTAGTGTCCGGTTTTTCACCGGAAGGCAGACGGAGGGAGGAGGCATTCAATCGGTCTTTAGATGGCAATGCAGAGATCGAGGACTTATTGGAGCGCGACCGCCTGGCGGAGGAGCAGGAGTTGTTGGAGCGCGACCACTTGGCGGAGGAGCAGTGTATCGACGATTTGCGCCGCCAGCGGGACATGGAGCAGCAGCGCGCCGATGCTCTGAGTCGCGAGCAGAGTGCCCACAACTGGGCCGACTACGTGGAGGCCGGCACCCGGCAAATAGCCTTGGAGGTTGTCGGGCACGCACGCGTTCGCGACGCCAATTTTTACTACCAGCTCGTCAAGTGGGTTTCCCGCTTAGAAGCCGAAGCTTCGGTGGACCACGCCGGCATGGAAAGGGCCAACGCGCGCGAGCACCGTGCCCTATCACACCTCTGGCAAGTCCGAGGCGAGGCGGAGGACGCCAGTGCCGGCGTTTAGCGTGTACCGCAGATGGCGGCCGGCATCGTCTAGTTAGCTAAGAGTAAGTTAGTACTTGTACGCTACTATAGTATTTGTGGGAGTAGATAGTTAACTTGGCTATGATGGTTGTCAACGTGGAAGTTCAGTACTCTATATGTGGATCAGACCTGTTACTTTGCTCTGAATGTTGAACTTTCCGTTTGAACGTATGGAATGGGCTGTTATTTTTTAAATGGGTTGTATTTGTCCTCCACGGGTTTAGAGGCTGACTTGTGGGCCTACCAAGTTGACGCGTACACAATCAGGAGATGATTGTACGTGGAGAGGATGACAGCAGGGACCCGCCAAGGTCATGGCAGTACGCAAGCAAGTGCCTCCTTATTTCAAGCCAATAAAAAAATGGCTCCTCCTAATGGATTTCTGACATCTGGGTCCCATGCCATTGTCAACGTAGTCAATAAATGAGAGAATTGCACAACGAGCGGCTGACACCAGGGACCCAGCAGCTCGCCCAGTTATTTTTGTTCTGGGTTAATTTGATAAATGCCACTCCAAATCTGGTGTTTCTGAGAAATGCCACTACAATTTCCAAACTTTGAAAAATGCAATTTCATGCCATTTCCACTGGCATTTTTCGAAGTCTGGAGTGACGTTTTTCAAAGTTTGCAAATTGCAGTGGCGTTTTCCAAAGTTTGCAAAAATTGCAGTGGCATTTTTCAAAGTTTGGAAATTGCAGTGGCATTTTTATGAATCGCCATAATTGGAGTGGCATTTATCGAATTTGTTTTTGAGACGGAAGCAGGGTGTCAACTGGGCTGTGCGGGGCACTCTGGCCTGTCTAGACAGCCTTCTCTTTTAGGTTTACCAGAGACCAGCCCAGTAGTTTTTTTCCTTTCTGAAAATGGCTAGCCCAGTTTTTTGTGATTTGCCAAGTAAGTCGCTCTATCAGGCCTGTTGGGCTGCAAATCTTTCAAGACGAGGAGAGCTTCATTTGGCTGGCCGAGAAAACGGCCTATCAGTAATGAGAAATGGGCTGTACATTTTTAAAACACACCAAACCGACAATTAGTTTCAAAATTCTTTTTTTCATTTCGAGATTTTAAATTGCATTAATTTTTATGCGTGGACAATTTGTTGGATTTTATATTGATATACATCTATTTTTAAAATCAGTTTGAATGTGACTCGAAATTTCAGGATTAAAAACAGTTCGGACCGCACCGAAATATGCAAAATTTCGTATAATTTTTTAACCGTGGCCACAATATGGGATGTAATGCTAACAAAAAGAATATGGGCTCCAAAAAAACCTTAAGAATTAGCAAATGGGATATGAATTATTAGAAATAATGGCAGATGGGTTGTATGCAGTTTTCCACAGATTTGAGGCTTTCCTAAAAAAAAGTTGACGCACAAGCAGTGACTGTTGGATGTCCATCCAACGGCCGTCGTGCTTCTTCAATCTCTGCTCTTCCTGCTCCAGCCGCTCAAACAAGCGCCGGCGGGACTGCCTGCTCCCTCCTCCCTGCGGCGGGCTGTGCTGCCGCGCAGACCTCACCGCCCCATCGTACTCCCATCGCTGGCCTAACCATCCCTCTACTCACCCAAACCTGCTGCTATTCCCCAGCGACGGCAGACGAACCAATAAACCCTCGTACAGTCGTACTCCCCTCAGCGTGGGAAACAACGGCCGAGTCTTCCCTACCTCTGTGTTGTTCCCTTCCTAGGCCTCGCCGTCGTCCACCGCCCTGGTGCTCTCGGCGCGGCCTGGTCAACGTGGTCAACGACCAACATGCATCTGAAGTGGACTGTACATGGAGACGCTGACAGCTGGGTCCACGGCCGCACGCAAGGAAATGCCTCCTTATTACGTGCAAAATAATGATTCCTCCACCTGACATCTGGGACCCACCGAAAGGGCCTCTGTATTTTGCGAAAAAATGTTACCGCCGCTGACAGCTCGGACCCACCAGCTATATCTTCGCACGCAAGGAAGTGCCTCCTAATTACGCACAAAAAAATGAATACTCCCCCTGCTAGGTGGGACCCAGTATAGCGGCAGGCTGACTTGTGGGCCTACTAAGTTGACGGGGATGGAGGGCTTTGTCAACTTAGTCAATATGCACGATTCTAGCTCCAGTGACCGTACGATGTCCATCCAACGACCGTAGTGCTTCTTCAACCTCTAGTCTTCTTGCTTCAGTCGCCCAAACCAGCGCCGGCCGTGCCTCGTGCTCCTGCCTCCCGTGGCCGGCTGCGATGCAGCGGAGGCCGCACCGCCCCCTACTACTCCCATCGCTGGCCAGGCCATCTCTCTACTCACCCACACCCCCTGTTATTCTGCGGCGACGGCAGCCTCACACCGCAGCGAACCAGTGAAACCTCATACTCCTCTACGCGTGGGCATCCACTGCCGCGTCTTCCCCGGCTCCGCGTCGTCCCCTTCCTAGGCCTCGCCGTCGTCCACCGCCCTGGTGCTCTCGGCACGGCGTGGTCAACGTGGTCAAGGAACGACTTCCATCGGAAGAGTACTGTACGTGGAGAGGCTGACAGCTGGGTCCACGGCTGCCGCAAGGAAGTGCCTCCTTATTATGCGGAAAATAATTATTCCTCCACTAGACAGCAGGGACCCACCGGACGGGCCACCGTATTTGGCGAAAAAAATGTTTCCCCCCTGACTGTTGGGACCCACCGGACGGGCCACCGTATTTCGTGAAAAACATGTTCCCCCCGCTGTCAGCTCGCACCCACCGGAAGTGCCTCCTTATTACGTACAAAAAAATGAATACTCCCCCTGCTAGTTGGGACCCACCCTTGTGGGTGGCTGAGTTGTGGGCCTACTAAGTTTACGGGGACAGAGTGCTTTGTCAACTTAGTCAATATGAACGATTCTAGCTCCAGTGACCATACGATGTCCATCCGACGGCCGTAGTGCTTCTTCAACCTCTGGTCTTCTTCCTCCAGCCGCCCAAAGCAGCACCGGTCATGCCGCATGCTCCTGCCTCCCGTGGCCGGCTGTGCTGCCGCGAAGGCCTCACCGCCCCCTACTATTCCCACCGCTGGCCAGGCCCTGCGGCGACGACAACCTCACACCGCAGCCGAACCAGTGAACCCTCGTACTCCTCTCCGCGCAGGCTTCCACGACCACGTCTTCCCCGGCTCCACATCGTCCCCTTCCTAGGCCTCGCTGTCGTCCACCGCCCTGGTGCTCTCGGCGCGGTGTGGTCAACGTGGTCAAGGAACGACTTCCATCTAAAGAGTACTGTACGTGGAGAGGCTGACAGCTGGGTCCACGGCCGCAGCAAGGAAGTGCCTCCTTATTATGTGCAAAATAATTATTCCTCCACCTGACAGCGGGGCCCACCGGACAGGCCACCGTATTTTGCAAAAAAAAAAACGTTTCCCCCTGACTGCTGGGACCCACCAGCTACATCTTCACACGCAAGGAATTGCATTCGGGCAAAAAAAATGATTCGCCCCCCTGACTGCTAGGACCTGCCAGCTACATCTTCGCACGCAAGGAAGTGCCTGACAGTCGGGACCCACCTGGTCGAAGCGTACGTAGCGTTGTCATTCTGGTCGCGAACGTGTACGTACATACTGGTCGATGTAGAGGCGCGCACGTGTCATAGTAGAGGCACGCACGTAGCATGTACACGTACGTACAGCGGCCAGGGTGCAAGAAAGTAAATACGTCCACGTACGTACATACGGGCAGGGTCTCGAACGCCTACTCGCGTGTACGTACGGCTAGGGCTCGTGTACATGGCTGGGTCGGAACGGAGAAACTGCGTCATCATCGTGTTCATGGGGAGGCAACGGAATGCGTCGTGTTCATCGGGAGGCAACGGAACGCGTGGGAGCCAATCGGCTTGGACGGAACAGCCGATGGAAACGAGGCCTGGCGTACCGCAGAACGGAGGAAACAGCCTTGTGTTCGACCGGCCACGTTCGAAATGGGATCCTGTTCATCGGGAGGGGTCTGGCGTACCGCAAAACGAAACGGACCTCCTAGGTCGAAACAGGGGTCCTGTTGATCGGGAGGGGTGTGGCGTACCGCAAAACGGAGGAAACGGACTTGTGTTGGAGCACTACGGTCGAGACGGGGGTCCTGTTCATTGGGAGGGGTGTGGCGTACTACAAAACGGGACTCCACGGGATACTGTTCATCTCCACCGTCGACCCCCTCCAGCCTCCACGGGCTATTGTTCATCCACCGTCGACCTCCTCCAGCCTCCACCTGCGACTGTTCATCCACGGGCTCCTGTTCATCCAGGCTCCACCGCGCGCTACTCCACCGGCTACTCTTCAACCAGCCCTCTCCACGGGCTCCTGTTCAACCACCCCTCCACGGGCTACTGTTCATCCAGCCCTCCACCCTCTACTGTTCATCCAGCCCTCCATGGGGTGGTCCTGTTCATCCAGCCCTCCACGTGGTCCTGTTCATCCAGCCCCAACCGGCTCGATCGATCGGGGTCCTGTTCATCCAGAGGCAACACCACGGGGTCCTGTTCATCCACCCCCACCGGGAATTGTTCATCCAAACCCCCCAGCAACGCTCACTGTTCATCCAGAGGCAGCATCAATCGGCTTCAGTTAGCAGCAGTAGCGAAGGAATCGCTCGATCGGTTCAATTAATAGCCATCGATCGATCGCTCGGGTTCAGTAATGCGTAGCCTGCAGTGCAATCGCTCGGGTTCAGTTAGAGCCCAACGCCTCGCACCCATGCTCGTGCATGTACGAGAGAAACGCGCATCGCTCGGCCCCGACCACCCACCGTAACCGGGAACACCCCGATATTTTCCTCGCCCTCGCTTCTACCACGGATTTTTCCGTCATGGACGGCCCAAAGAATGTCATGCAGCTGCGTCTCCGGCCCGCCCAGGACGAAAAGCCCATTTTCTGTCATGATTTTTTGTCATAGAAGTAGGACCCCACCACATCTATGATGATACCGGGTTTGTCACAATTACCGTCATAGAAGTGCCATAAGTATGACAGGAAAAAAATTCGTTCGGCCCAAAATGCCACGGATGTGTCTTTTTTTGTAGTGCTCCATTGAGAAGACGATTGAACAATGGCAGAAGGAAGGGTGGAGGCAAATGGAGGAGGGAGGAAGAGCGTGCGACAACAGTTCCAAATCGAGAGGGAAAGCCGAAGAGTCGGTGGACAGTTGCCAGTTTGCCATGGTACACGAAGAGGCACCCCGGCCTACATAGACGTCCGTTTGGAAATTGTACAAAAGGACTCGCCGTCGTCTCCCTGACATGTGGGAACGAGACCACATGTCAACAAAACATGGTGTGTAATTTCTCATGCAAAATGCGATCTGGCCGTGTTGGCCTGAGGTGCCGCATTAGTTATCAACCTTTTATTTTTTTAATGGCGTGCCGTTCAGTTTTGAAGCACGACTAACTGGTACTGTCCGCAGAGAAAACATAAACTACTCTACCACTACTCCACCTCTAGTACTAGTAGTATAAAAAAGATATATAGGCTGGAGCTTCAGAGCTTTCTTGCTAAGGGCTGCCCACTTGCTTCTCACACTATCACCCTCTCTCCATATCTAAAAAATACGGCCTCTCTCTCCCTCCTCACCGGTGGTCACAGATCCGCCGGGGAAGAAAAGGACGTGCAGCATTGACGCACTCGTCGTCGGCGAGCGAGGTCACGCAATGACGACAAGGCCGTCCTCTCAGACCTAGTGCCCGCGCGGGATGGCCTCATTCCCCAAGCTCGCTGCTGTAGTGTGTGCGGAGGACGACGACCTTGAGCGAAGCCACTTCCCGCCGACCCTCAGGTATGCTACCTCTTTTCAAACCATACCTTTCTTCTATTGCCCCATCTGCCACGTAGCTGCATGTGGATCTTTTTCCACTCCACCATCTTCCCAATTTGCTATGATCTGCTCTGCTGGTCATGCAGACGAAAACCTTAACTTGCACTATTAAAGGAAACCCTAGTTCATGTAGACTAATCCATGTCTGGGTTGAATAAGGAAAGGAAGGGAGACTGTACTGTCCAAGATACTAGGCATCGAACCCGCATCTAGGTTGAAAAGGGGGGAATCAGTAGCTAAAGAGAACAAAAATGGGACGTAATCCACATATGTTGCCTGGATATTTGTTGCTCTGGGAAACCATACCTCCCTCACCACTCTATGCGTCTGTGGAGGTACATCGTACTGGTGCGCCCACTGTCTGAATGGGCCTCCCATGCTCTTATTGCCACTTTTTGGCTGTTAGTATAACGCCAGCGGTCAAGTCAAGCAATGCTACTGCTAAAGTGATGCCACATTTAACTAATGCCGCACTCAATCTAATGCCACCGATAAATTTAAGCAGTGCCATTTAATGTCAGTGGATTATTTCAGGGTTAGCTGTTGATTGTGGATGTATTAAAGATTTTTCAGCTAAGGCATTCTAATGTTGTTGCACAGCCAGTATACCAACGATGAATCTTGTTACTACCTTCAGATTTTTGCACTGTTAATGCTTATAGATTACATACCTCGAGTTAGTTAATATTATTTACCTTGAAGGTACATGGTTTGCAATTTTTTTATACTATCATTACTTAATAATGCTAGTTAACTTTAGACTTTTGTATTTGGTTTAATGCTCTTGCACAGCTACTATACCAATGCTGAAACTTGTTACCTTTACATTTTGTATTGTTAATTCTTATAGAAATCTTCCAGTGCTAGAGCTTATGGAAATCTGTACAGTAAAACCATTATACTGTACACTGTAATAAAATAACTACTCCACTGTTGCACTAGCCACTGGATTAGTCTATATTTGTACTATTCGAATGGTGTTGCATTAGCGTATGGACATATATAAAGTCTGGCAAGCTTTCCCAGATATGTGCTAAAGAAAACTACTACCTGTTTTTCTAAATACTAGACGTTTGGGTACTTTAAATTGAACTACAAAAACGTCTTATATTAAGGAACAGAGGGTGTAGAGTTCATGCAAATTATCCCGGTAAAGCTAGTCACACGTTTGTTAAAATTAATGTTCATTATGTTATCAGACGAGGTCTGTATGTTTGTCTCTAATGCCTGTCGACTACATACCTGACATCATGATGTAATGTAAGTCATTTCCTTTTGTACAGTGTCACTGAATTGTTAAGGCGGCGGTGGCATTTTATTTTAGTTGAACTGCACAAAATATGCTTAAAAGAAGAGGAAAGGTCAGGAATGGCTCAATTTTTCAGAAAAAACTAAGTATGCCTTCCTGACATCAGCTGTTGTTGCCTTATTTATTCCTTCAAACGGGTGGTTAGAAACAGTCTTGCTACCTTTTCCCATAAAGAAATTGGAATGCTTATATTTGTGAGTCTATGCTTCAACTAGTGCCACTTTTATAGTAATCACACTTTCAATATCTATGCAAACAGGGATGCTCGATTTTAGTGGAACTGCACAAAATGTCCAAATGGTTCAACATTAGGAGCATGTTTTCTTCCAAACCTTTATATCCAATTGGTGGCACTATGAGCTGTTCATACGAAGGTACATGGTTTGCTACTATCTTGCTACTCTTCTTGTACTGTCATCAGATAGTAATACTAGTGGTTTGCATGTGAATTTATTGGCAGGGTGGACCTACATTGGAGGTGCGGGACAGGATTCAATGGTTGGATGCTCAATTTCGGTTGTATCGGTTTCACCTCTTTCATCACTGCGAACATGGATATCCTTGGTCTGAACGAGCAAATCAATTCAGTATGAAATTGTCCAGGGCAAAACATGACTGTATCAAATTGTCCAGTGCAAAACATGACAGATGCTAAGCGGAAGAGACGTGTTTAAATCAAAAATACAAGGTGGGGTATATGTTTACTAGCTGCTTGATATTTGTGCAGACAGAGATGTCTGCCCTTTGCTATTTGGCAAACAAACGAAGTGACCGCAATTTTGGTTGAACTGCACAAGAGAATAGTATAGTCACTGCATGCAGTGCCATTTGAAAATAGACACAGAAAGATTGGATAGTCACTTCATGGAATGCAGAAAAGTTGTACTGTAATATTTATTGGCCAACACTAGGTGCTTCATTGCTTTGGTCCGATTATACAATGGGCATCATTTTTTCTAAGTTAAAGTTTGTATTTTGAAAATTGTCTCGCCGTGTGATCGAGAGAAGATCAAATCATATTGCAGTGGATGTTCCTCCATCATGTGTGGTTCATTCTCATGGTTCCAGCTGTTGGTGAAACCACTTACGTTTGCAAGAGGAATTGTAGACTTCACAAACAAATTTGTCTTTCACTCTGTACTGAATGTTGGCCAAGAGAAGCATCCATGTTACACTACAAGAAATATGTCAACTAGTGACCTTCTCTTAGTGACCCTGGAAGAATTGGTCATAGATCTATGACATTTGAGACCAATTGGTCAAAAGCTGTTCGGGAGGCTCCAAACCCTAAACCATTGTGACCATTTTGGTCAGAAAGGTCGTAATTTCCTTACACGAAATGGTCATAAAGAAAACAACGCTGGTCCGCTGCCTTATTTCTAGTTGTTAACGACCAATATAGATGTTCATAGCCTTGTAAATTGTGGTGGGTTGTGATGACTAGGCGCCATCTCATCAGTTTTGCCTATGTGTCATGTCCATGTGTCAATTTTTGCCCTAGGTTGTGAAGCAACCTATATTTCTGCTATTCAAAAAATTCCCAAAAAATTCTCATAAATTGTTTGGATCATATCTTCATCAAATATGTCAAAAACCTTCCTTGCCTAGTTCTAAAATAACTCAACAATATTCATTTTCCTATTCTATTCAGAGCAGCACTTTGTGAAGGAAGTGTTATTTATATATTCTTGATTTCCTTAAAAAAAATTAATACATTCTTCTTAGTATATGATCATCCTCAGCCAAAACTCATGCCCATTGGCCATGTGCATTTCTCGTACCGCTAATCAAACACTTGGCTGCTAATTCATCTTTGAGCATAGTTCGGTCTCCTCATGAGAATCTTATGTTGTAATTTTCTTCCTAGCACCTACCTGGGGAGTGCCCAACCCACTAGACATGCGGGCATGCGAGCTTATGCGCTCTAGAGTTGGGGCCCTCGGCCACCGTCCAAACCTCGATGTCTCGCCATCAAACCATGTATTTCTGATTAAATAGATACTTATTTACCTAGAAATGATTTTTGGAAAAAATAAAGACCAAACTATAAGGAAGCTGCAGTTCAAATTTGACCCGCTTCCAGATGAATCGGTGGGAATTTGTATTTTTCACCACAGGTGGATCAAAACTTTTAACACCCAACCATTTTGTCAATTGTGCATTAAAGATGGCCTAGTATTTTATAAAATTGATTAGGTACAATGTTGCAACAAATATATGGTAGGTCCTTCACAAAAATAACTCATTTCGGGCACTCGGAAAATGGAAAATGTATTTTTCATGAAAAGAAAATGAAAACTCCCTTAGGCAACATTGTTTGGAATTCCAAGATGCACCCTTGTGCACAATATCAGATCATTTGAACAAACTATGCCATGAATGTGGCCATAAGATTGATCATTTGGCTTGAAAGCCATGAATCTTCACGCATGATAGCTCATTTCTGAGAACACTTTTTTAAAAAAATTATGTATTACAAGTTTATTATTTTTCCTGGAAACTTGGTCACATATAATGACACAATGCGAAGGTTTTCCAATTTGTTTATTTGTTTTTGAATTTTTTATGCCCGTTTCAAAATGCGGTCAAAACGGCGGGCTTGACTGTTCCTAGCTAGTGGTTGAATCTTGGAATTTTTTTGGTGTTTCTCTGATTAAATAGATACTTATGTACCTATAAATGATATTTGGAAAAAATAAAGAGCAAACTACGAGGTAGCTACAATTCAAATTTGACCCGCTTCCAACTGAATCGGCGGAAATTTGTCTTTTTCATGAGAGGTGGATCAAAACTTTTTACACCCAACCATTTGGTCAATTGTGCATTAAATATGTCCTAGTATTTTAGAAAGTTGACTTGGTACAATTTTGCAACAAATATATGGCAGGTCCTTCACATAAAAACCTCTTTTCGGGTACTCGAAAAATGGAAAATGAATTTTTCGTCCAAAGAAAATGAAAACTTCCTTAAGCAACATTGTTTGTCATTCCAATATGCACCCTTGTGCACAATATGAGATCATTTGAACAAACTATGCCATGAATGTGGCCATAAGATTGAGCATTTGGGTTGAAAGCCATTCATCTTCACACTTGATAGCTCGTTTCCGAGAACACTTTTTTAAAATAATCGTCGTATTACAAGTTTATAATTTTTGCTGGTAACTTGGTCACATATAATGACACAATGCGAAGGTTTTCCAATTTTTTGATTTTTTTTTGAATTTTTTGGAATTTTTTATGCCCGTTTCAAAATGCGGTCAAAACAGCGGGCATGACCGTTCCTAGCTAGTGGTTGAATCTTGGAATTTGTTTGGTGTTTCTCTGATTAAATAGATACTTATGTACTTAGAAATGATTTTTGGAAAAAATAAAGAGCAAACTATAAGGCAGCTGCAGTTCAAACTTGACCCGCTTCCAGCTGGATCGGCGGAAATTTGTCTTTTTCACGAGAGGTGGATCGAAACTTTTGACACCCAACCATTTGATAAATTGTGTATTAAAATATGGCCTAATATTTTAGAAAATTGATTTGGTCCAATTTTGCAACAAATATATGGTAGGTCCTTCACGAAAAAACTCATTTCGGGCACTCAAAAAAAATAGAAAACGGGTATTTTGTGGAATGAAAATGGAAACCCCCCAGATCAACATTATTTGTCATCACAAGATACACACATGTGCACAATATTATTTCATTTCTGCGTGGTCTGGAACACATGCAGGCAAGATTAAGATCGGAATCAACGGTGAGTTTCTCTGTCACTTTAACGCGCGACTCTTGATTCACCGATCGGTGCTGGTGTGCCTCTATTTTGACTCGAGTGGCTGCTTTTGCTCAGGTTTCGGAAGGATCGGGAGGTTCGTCGCCAGGGTGGCCCTCCAGAGCGACGATGTCGAGCTCGTCGCCGTCAATGACCCCTTCATCACCACCGAGTACATGGTATGCCCCTCGATCTGCGGTTTTCACCCGCTCCGATAGCCAGATCTGGTGGTCTGAAAGGTTTTGGAGTGGTTTTACCTGTGATTTCTTCTGTTAGCATACCTGATGCTTGTGTTGTTCTGTCAGCGTTCTATGAGTTATAAGAGTTCGCCTGATTTTGGAGTGGTCTCTAACTTTTTAAGAGTTCAGGCCTGATTTTGCTAGTAGTATTAGCCGGCTTGGAATTGATGGTGTTAGATAGCACTCCGGTGTTACCTGACTTTGAAATAGGTAGATGGCGGCTTGGATTGATTTCATCCATGCCTGCTTGACGAACTTAGATGTTCTGCAGCCAGCTGCATTTGGTGGTGCAGTGCACACACTGAAGATACTGAATTCAATGCTTGTTAACTGAATATAGCCTCTTGTTCTGCAACCTGCTTGACTAACTCACACTGTTAGGATTGACAGGGCTGGCGTGGAGTTCCCGAGCTTACAAAAATAGAGTTCAGTGGTGAACTACAATGGAAATTTCAGTAGTAAAAGTTGGGACTCTAAATTTCAAATTTCCATAGTAGATCAGTAGGAACTTGGGTTCTGTATGTTCAGATAGCTATTATGCAAATGTGCACCCTTATTTCAAGTATTTTCGAACGAAGGGAGTGTTTTTTACATAGTATACTTCTGACCATGGCTCGTACCCGACAGCCCTATTCGCCGCGGCTCTCTGATGGCCGTTGCAAATTCATAGCTTCGGTATGCGTTCACCGTGCTGTGTGTGTGTAACCGTTGTGTAGATTGCAAAATGGCTAGCAAAACAGGAACAGTACCATGAAGCAGCTCTGTTTCTTGTTATCTGCTCTACTTTCATGGGCATGCCTGTGTATCTCATTAAATTTGGCCTCTGAAGCAAAACTTGCTTCCATCCTCTGCTTCAGATAGCACACAGACAAGATACTACTGTTGTTTTTGCTGAATAGATTGAATATCTTTGCCACACACTGTAGCTTGGAGCTTTGCAAACTAACCTTCTCTAGTTCTCTTCCTTTTCTGCAGACCGCCCATGGCGTGGATGGCAACGACAGCAGGAGGACGCCAGTTCTGGTCGGGAACATGGCCTTATCCTGCTCGAGGAGGAGGGACGCACCTAGGCACCGGCCTTGTCCGGCAACAAGGGGTCTGCTCCTCTGCTTCCGAGGCAACCAAGTTGCCCTGCCTGAGTTTGACGAGTCCAGCCCGGCCATGACCATGCACCGCTCCCAGTAGGTAGCACCTCCCTCTCCCTCTGCTCACTCACGTGCTGCTAATCTCCCTGCACGGGTTGCTGATATGGTAATTTTTATAATGGTTGATGTTTGTTAGCTAGTTAAATGGCTTTGATTCGCCGATTGCCGTGTAGGAGGGGCTGCTTCTGCTGCTGGATGTCGGCCTGTCGATGCACCGAGCGCTGCAGGAGGTCAAGAATGTCCGCACCACCCTCGTGCGCAAGAAGGCAAGCAACACGCTCTTTCCATCTGAAAATTTGTGATTGACCCAACCCAATACAAATGCAAGTGTCTGTTAATCTGCCTTTGTGTTTTTTGTACTCTACAGCTGGCTTTTCATAGGAGCGACGAGGTTGGCGTTGTCCTGTTTGGAACTAACGGACTGTTCCTGCATTTGTGGTAACAGAACTTTGCGTGTACATTGGGACTTCAAATATTGCGGGTCCATCATGTGACTAACTTCCTACTTATTAGTTTTTTTCCTGTTAACTAGAAAACCCTTTCTTGTTTTCTTGTTCACTCCAGTATATAGTAGGTTTTAATGTATTGGTGAACTGAATGTAACTTCTATTTCTAGCGGCCTGTATATGTATGGTCCTGATTAATGTCACTCCAAGGAAGCCTTACAGTACATATGTTTGCACTGAACAAGTGTATGTATGGTTCAGAATGGAAAACAATCAAAAAAGTTATTGTTTTCCTCCTTAGCATGCATCTAGTCTTTAGGGAATATTTGTTCTGAAGTCATTACTGCACTATATTTAGCTATGCCATCCCAGTGCTTGAGTCCTGATAACATCCAAGAACAGTATCTGGGACTGGCTTGCATTTATGCTTCTGAAAATTGAAAACTGTGCTACTTAACTTTTTACCTGATGTGACTAGCTTCCTACTTATCAGTTTTTGCCTTGTTAATAACTAGAAAACCTTTTCTTGTTATTTTTCACTACGGCATGTAGGTTTTAATGCAATGGTAAACTGAATGTAACTTCTATTTCCAAGGGCCTGTATATGTTTGGTCCTCATTAATGTCACTTCAGGGAAGCCTTACAGTACATATGTATGCACTGAACAAGTGTACATATATAATTTCCTGGTATATGTGAACTACACATCAGCTTACATGCTTGTGTTTTCAGTTATACATGATTAAGTAGACCAGCTTGACACAAGTACTATATTGTCTGCATTGTGTTGAGGCATGTAGCATAGTAGGTTTCTCGTGTTGATTTACTCATGTCTGTGTTTAAGAGCTGAATTTAGATGTTGGGTTTGGCAGGAGAGCGAGGGGGTGGTCACCAAGAAGGAAGGCATTGACTTTATGTCTATCTGGAATGCATCATGAAGACCAAAGTGAATGTGGAGTAGTGCTTTCAGGATGTTGTACTGAAGGTATATGTATATGTTGCCACTTTCAGCTCCGTATTTTTATATCTGGCTTCTTAGCAACATCAATATTGGGCTGTGAAACTGTCCCTGCTTAAACAGCTACTTGTCCACACTTGATTGAAGTGGAAGTACTTGTTCGGTTTTTATGCTAGTATATAGTAGGATTATTACTTAGCTCTTGTTAGTTGGTATTGTTGTTGTACAAGTAGGGCCCTCTCTCCTAGAGATATAATTCTGGGTGCAGGTTCATCATAGTTTTAGTGCAAATATTTGCATCGATGGATGGATGGAGTGTTCCTTTCTTCCTTATAAAGCTAGCCTACTATATTGAAACTGACACGCTTGTGCATGCATGATGATGCAGATTGTAGGCACGCCGAGCCTGCTGGCGGATGCTTCTTCAGGGGCAAAGAAGAAATCTTCAAGAAGAAGGTGCCCGAAGCTGATGCCGCGGCGAGTGACTGATGTTTACATGTTGGGTCACGATTAAAATCATTTGTTGTTGCAGAAAGTTATATGTAAGCAGCCAACTTGTTTGTGCCATCCACTTTATAGCTGGACTGTCCGTTTAATTTATAAATGGTTACTTGTTGCTGCTGTAGGAGCAACATTGCTGATGGCGACGGGTACGTGATGGTGGCTAGTGTGGTGGACGACCCAGAATATGTGGCCCCACAAGTGCACATGTATGTAGCTTTCCTCCTCAAATGCTTCTGCTTCTGCCCCAGCTATTAAGCTAATCAACAACAAATCTTGTGTGTAAAACCATTCTTAAGCCTGGATGGTACTTTTCTTGTTTTTGTCATTTTTGTTCCTACGAAAAGTCTGCTCTCTTTAGCTCGTGCTCGTTACCTCATCCCCTCATGTTTCACAGGAAGATGATAAACCTTTTTAAGATCATGGTGATTAAGCTGACTTTCCATGTATGCTCTCACAATTTAAAATAATTTTGCGTGCGTCTTCCATGCATGTTTGCAGCTACATCTCTGGGTACAAGAACCAGTTCCAGAACTTCATCAAGCACCTGCGCGAAAAGGGTGATGAGGTAGTACATTTTTCTACTGTCATTGGTTGAGTACTACTGAATACTGATGCTGATGCTGATTAGTAGCATGCATGTTTGACTTACTTTCTGGTGTGGATATGCAATGTGACTCACAATTCCTAGCTGTGCATACTGTATACTGTTGACTGTAGTGTGGTACACTTCCTGGAGCATTGTAATGCCGTACCAAGTAGCAGTTGCATGAAGATACTCGACAACACAAAAAGTATGTGTAATGTATCCATGACTTACAATCTGTACGCGAATACCATGTGTAATGGCTCTTATTTTTTGCATCGTCTGAACATTCTTTTTTCTGCTGTATTGTTTCTCACTCACGATTGATCTACTGCTAGGTGAAGGTTTTCAAATGTTGGAGGAGGAGGACAATAGGAACTTCTGTGATGTCTTGTCATCTATTTTCTTTTCTTTGCTGTAGAATAGTTTTGTGTGGCACTTATTCGTTCCTTGGATGTAAAGATATGTACTGCTAGAATGAATGCATGTAAAGATATTCTGGGCTCCTATAACATTCCATGTTGCTTTGAAAATGTATCGGAACTGGGCTAGGCCCAAGATAGCATGTAGTGTGATGTGTTGTAATGTCAATGGCATAATAAAAAAAGTTGGATTGGATCAATTACTTCGGCCCTGCCCAAGATATATTGAACAATTATTTCTGAGGGGAAAACTTGAGAGGCCCAGCAAAGAAATGGCCCAGAAAAATACAAGACAAAAAATCTGTCGAAAGGGATAGGCAAAGAAATTAAAAATGCCAAATTACTGGGCCAGGCCCATGTAGCTAGCGAAAATTAACAGAAAAAATATATATTAAAAAGGCTGAATTAATGGGCTCGGCCCATCTAAAGCACCGAAATGGACCAGGCTGATTCTAAGTAACGACCTTTTCAATTGGTCGCAATTTTGCCACGTCAGATTGCCATGTCGGATCCGACGTGGCCTGGGCAGACAGTCAGTGACCAAAACAAAAGGTCATGGGTTCAACGACCTTCTGTTTTGGTCGTAAACATCTACGACCTTCTCACAGAGAAGGTCGTTAATTTTAGTTTACGACTGCCAGCTTTTGACCTTCTGTTTTTGGTCACAAAAAGGTCGCAAATGAAAAACAATGACCTTTCAGTGACCAATAGTCAACGTCACAAGTTGACATATTTCTTGTAGTTTTAGTAGGAAGAACAGATGTTTTTTTCTAGATCTTTGCTTTTGGAGCTACATATTCGTATATGATCTGTGAATCATTGAGATGCATTCACATGTTGATTTTATGTATGGGAATCGTACTAGTTGGTTTTGAATTTGGGCTACTAATGTGAACATATTACAATGCCAGGCCTGTGAGTCTCGTGTGAACATTTCGAACGGATCGGCTCTTACTGCTGTGCATAGCATGATCCTTATTTCGGTGTTCTCAATGTTTACAAGTTACTAACAGTTCCTTATTTCTGTTCGCTCAGTGTTTACAAGTTACTGATCGATCACTAGCTAGCCTACTAATGCGCTCCTGGCAGTTTTAGTTGCGATGCAAGATCCGAAGTAGCAGTTTTTTGAATAAAAATGCCTACCTCTGAAGAAACTGACAAGCTGCTCTGAAGAAAATGCCATGCGAATCTGAAGAAACTGCCAGCAAAAACGTTCGCAAATGCCTTATCTCCCAGCGAACGTTCATCAGCTAATGCGATCCTACACGTACACCATCCAACCTACTCGATCCTACACGTACACTATCCGACCTATTCGGTCCTACATGGATAAATAGCGGATCACACACGTACTACCTCCTTTCCGGTTTGCAGGGCTCAATTCAAAAAATGACCTACTCGATCCTACACGAATAAATAGCAGATCACGCACGTACTACCTCCTTTCTGATTTGCAGGGCTTAATTCAAAAATCTCACCAACCAAGGTAGATGATGAGTGGTGGAATCATTTTTGACAAGGAGGGAGTACCTCATCTGGATGATTCGAGTGCACTCGTTTGACTGTCATGCCGACGTGCGACCCAGCACAGATGGGATGCACCACTGACAGGATGGGACGACACAATCATAATGTCAGTTTTTCTAGTTTCCACGGCATGCTGGCGCGCTAAGCCATGCCTGCTTATGCATTGAATTCCGATGACCGCGATGACCCTCGTGTTTCCCGCGACACGCTGGTTCGCCTACCTTCCGCCTATAATTACTATTTCCTAGGCTTCTCCGGTGGCACCATCACCCAACTCGCCCTATCCCCATAAGCCCCCACCGGCCCGACGTCGCCCGCCACTTATCCTTGCTCTCGCCATGTCCGCCATGCCCCCGCCCGTCCGCGAGAGGCGATGCCGGAGGCGGTCACCGCCGGAACTAGTGTTCGGTTTTTCACCGGAAGGCAGACGAAGGGAGGAGGCATTCTATCGGTCTTTAGATGGCAATGCGGACTATGAGGAGTTGTTGGAGCGCGACCGCCTTGCGGAGGAGCAGCGTATCGTCGATTTGCGCCGCCAGCGGGACATGGAGCAGAAGCGCACCGACGCTCTGACTCGCGAGCACAGCGCCCACTACTGGGCCGACTACGTGGAGGCCGGTGCCCGGAAAATAGCCCTAGAGGCTGTTGGGCATGCACGTGTTCGCGACGCCGAATTTTACTACCAGCTCGTCAAGTGGGTTTCCCGCTTAGAAGCCGAAGCTTCGGTGGACCACGCCGGCATGGAAAGGGCCAACGCGTGCGAGCAACACGCCCTATCGCACCTCTGGCAAGTCCGAGGCGAGGCGGAGGACGCCGGTGCCGGCGTTTAGCGTGTATCGCAGATGGCGGCCGGCATCCTCTAGTTAGCTAAGAGTAAGTTAGTACTTATACACTACTAGAGTATTAGTGGGAGTAGATAGTTAACTTGGCTATGATGGTTGTGAATGTCGGAGTTCAGTACTCTATATCTGGATCAGACCGGTTTACTTTGCTCTGAATGTTGAACTTTCCATTTGAACATATGGAATGTGATGTTATCGTTTTTTAAATGGGTTTTATTTGTCCGCCACGGGTTTAGAGGCTGACTTGTGGGCCTACCAGGTTGACGCGTACACAATCAGGAGATGATTGTACGTGGCGAGGATGACAGCAGGGACCCACCAAGGTCATGGCAGCAGCAAGCAAGTGCCTCCTTATTTCAAGCCAATAAAAAAATGGCTCCTCCTAATGGATTTCTGACATCTGGGTCCCATGCCATTGTCAACGTAGTCAATAAACGAGAGAATTGCACAACGAGCGGCTGACACCAGGGACCCAGCAGCTCGCCCAATTATTTTTGTTTTGGATTAATTTGATAAATGCCACTCCAAATCTGGTGATTCCGAGAAATGCCACTGCAATTTCCAAACTTTGGAAAATGCCATTTCATGCCATTTTCCAGTGCATTTTTCCAAGCCTAGTGTGGCGTTTTTCAAAGTTTGCAAAAATTCCAGTGGCGTTTTTCAAAGTTTGCAAAAATTGCAGTGGCATTTTTCAAAGTTTGGAAATTGCAGTGGCATTTTTATGAATTGCCACAGTTGGAGTGATATTTATCTAATTTGTTTTTGAGACGGAAGCAGGGTGTCAGCTGGGCTGTGCGGGGCCCTCTGGCCTGTCTAGACAGGCTTTTCTTTTATGTTTACCACAGACCAGCCCAGTATTTTTTTTCTTACTGGCAATGGCTAGCCCACTTTTTTGTGATTTGTGAAGTAAGTCGCTTTGTCAGGCCATTTGGGCTACAAATCTTGCAAGACGAGGAGAGCTTCATTCAGCTGGCCGAGAAAATGGCCTATCAGTAATGAGAAATGGGTTGTACATTTTTAAAACACATCAAAATGGCAATTAGTTTCAAAAAAATTCATTTCGAGATTTTAAATTGCATTGATTTTTATGCATGGACAATTTGTTGGATTTTATATTGATATACATTTATTTTTAAAATCAGTTTGAATGTGACTCGAAATTTTGGGATTAAAAATAGTTCAGACCGCACCGAAATATGCAAATTTTCGTATAATGTTTTAACCGTGGCCACAATTTGGGTTGTAATGCTAACAAAAAGAACATGGGCTCCAAAAAATCCTTTAGAATTAGCAAATGGACTATAAAATTATTAGAAATAATGGCAGATGGGATGTATGCTATTTTCCGCAGATTTGAGGCTTTCCTAAAAAAAGGTTGACACACAAGTAGTGACTATTGGATGTCCATCCAATGGCCGTTGTGCTTCTTCAACCTCTGCTCTTCCTGCTCCAGCCGCTCAAACAAGCGCCGGTGGGACTGCCTGCTTCCTCCTCCCGCGGCCGGCTATGCTGGCGCGCAGGCCTCACCGCCCCACCGTACTCCCATCGCTGGCCTAGCCATCCCTCTACTCACCCACACCTGCTGTTATTCTCCGGCGACGGCAGACGAACCAGTAAACCCTCATACTCCCCTCCGCATGGGAAACAACTGCCGAGTCTTCCCTGGCTTCGTGTCGTTCCCTTCCTAGGCCTCGCCGTCGTCCACTGCCCAGGTGCTCTCGGCGCAGTGTGGTCAATAAACGACATGCATCGGAAGTGGACTGTACGTGGAGAGGCTGACAGCTGGGTCCACGGCCGCACGCAAGGAAATGCCTCCTTATTACGCGCAAAATAATGATTCCTCCACCTGATAGCTGGGACCCACCGAAAGGGCCTCTGTATTTCGTGAACAAAAAAAACATTACCCCGCTGACCGGTCGGACCCACCAGCTATATTTTCGCACGCAAGGAAGTGCCTCCTTATTACGCACAAAAAATGAATACTCCCCCTGCTAGCTGGGACCCACCATAGTGGGAGGCTGACTTGTGGGCCTACTAAGATGACGGGGACTGAGGGCTTTGTCAACTTAGTCAATATGAACGATTTTAGCTCCAGTGACTGTACGATGTCCATCCAACGGCCGTAGTGCTTCTTCAACCTCTGGTCTTCTTGCTCCAGCCGCCCAAACAAGCGTCGGCCATGCCGCCGGCTCCTGCCTCCCGTGTCCGGCTGTGCTGCCACCGCTAGCCATGCTATCCCTCTATACTCACCCACACCTCCTGTTATTCTCCGGCGACGGCAGCCTCACACCACAGCTGAAGCAGTCAACCCACGTACTCCCCTCCACGTGGGCATCCACTAGCACGACTTCCCTGGCTCCGCGTCGTCCCCTTGCTAGGCCTCGCCATCGTCCACCGCCCTGGTGCTCTCGGCGCGGCGTGGTCAATGTGGTCAGCGAACGACTTCCATCGGAAGAGTACTGTACGTGGAGAGGCTGACAGCTGGGTCCACGGCCGCAGCAAGGAAGTGCCTCCTTCTGACGCGCAAAATAATTATTCCTTCACCTGACAGCGGGGACCCACCGGACGGGCCACAGTATTTTGTGAAAAAATGTTTCCCCCCTAACTGCTGGGACCCACCAGTTACATCTTCGCACATAAGGAAGTGCGTCCATATTACGGACAAAAAAATGATTCGCCCCCTGATTGCTCTTCACACGCAAGGAAGTGCCTGACAGTCGAGACCCACTCGGTCGAAGCGTACGTAGCGGTGTCATTCTGGTCACGAACGTGTACATACATACTGGTCGATGTAGAGGCGCGCATGTGTGGTAGTAGAGGCACGCACGTGTGGTAGTAGAGGCGCGCACGTAGCATGTACACGTACGTACAGCGGCCAGGGTGCATGAAAGTAAATACGGCCACGTACGTACATATGGGCGGGGTCTCGAACGCCTACTCGCACATACGTATGGCCAGGTCTCGTGTACATGGCTGTGGTTGGGTCAGAACGGAGAAACTGCGTCATCGTCGTGTTCATGAGGAGGCAACGGAATGTGTCGTGTTCATCGGGAGGCAACGGAACGCGTGTTATTGATCGGAAGCCAACCGGCTTGGACGGAATAACTGATGGAAATGAGGCCTGGCGTACCGCAGAATGGAGGAAACAGCCTTGTGTTCGACCGGCCATGGTGGAAACGGGATCTTGTTCATCGGTAGGGGTCTGGCGTACCGCAAAACGGAGGAAACGGACCTCCTACGGTCTAAACGGGGTCCTGTTGATCGGGAGGGGTGTGGCGTACCGCAAAATGGAGGAAACGGACTTGTGTTGGAGCGCTACGGTCGAAACAGGGGTCCTGTTCATCGGGAGGGGTGTGGCGTACCGCAAAACGGGACTCCACGGGATACTGTTCATCTCCACCGTCGACCTCCTCCAGCCTCCACGGGCTCCTGTTCATCCACCGTCGACCTCCTCTAGCCTCCACCTGCGACTGTTCATCCACGAGCTCCTGTTCATCCAGCTTCCACCGGCTACTGTTCAACCAGCCCTCTCCACGGGGTCCTGTTCAACCACCCCTCCACGGGCTACTGTTCATCCAGCCCTCCACCGGCTACTGTTCAACCAACCCTCCACCGGCTACTGTTCAACCAACCCTCCACGGGGTCCTGTTCATCCACCGGCTCGATCGATCGGGGTCCTCTTCATCCAGCGGCAACAGCCTCTACTACCAGGGGGTCCTGTTCATCCAACCCCCACCGGGAACTGTTCATCCAAACCCCCCAACAACACTCACTATTCATCAAGGGAAGGAGGCAGCAGTGTTCGATCGGCTTCAGTTAGCAGCAGTAGCGAAGCAATCACTCGGGTTTAGTTAACAGCAAGGGATCGATCGATCGCTCGGGTTCAGTAACGCGTAGCCTGCAGTGCAATCGCTCGGGTTCAGTTAGAGCCCAACGCCTTGCTCGGGTTCAGTTAGAGCCCAACACCTCACACACACGTGTGTACGTATGAGAGAAACGTGCATCGCTCGGCCCCCGACCACCCACCGTAACCGGGAAGTCCCCGATATTTTCCTCGCCCTCACTTCTACCACGGTTTTTTCCGTCATGGATGGCCCAAAGAATGTCATGCAGCTGCGTCTCCGGCCCGCCCTGGACGAAAATCCCATTTTCTATCATAGAAGTAGGAGCCCACCACATCTATGATGATACCGGGTTTTGTCACAATTATCATCATAGAAGTGTCATAAGTATGACAGGAAAAAAATTCGTTCGGCCCAAAATGTCACAGATGTGTCTTTTTTTGTAGTGCCTACTCTAGTGTGGTGGTGGTGGATTTCCTCGAGGGCTAAGGATGAACTAGTACAGTGGGTGAACAACCTCAGGAGGAGAGGTGTTGTTGAGCTTGATGAGCTGGTGAGATGGCCTTGGTGGAATGGATCCAATCCAAGATGAGTTCTCCTATGGCGGTGGCTGGTCCTATTTATAGTGGCCTTGGTCCTCTTCCCAAATGTAGGTGGGAAGGGATTCCACAACGGCCAATTTTGAAGGGAGACAACCAGTACAAGCTATCTTGACAAAAGTAGTCTTCGCCTGCCAAAGGCTCTGGTGGTGACGCTGCTATGGGCTCCGCGATGACCTCCGTCCTGCCGTCCTGCTGGTCTTGGTCTTGTTGCACCGATATGGAAACATTTGTCTGCTTCCTCGGGACTCCTCGCCCGCGCTTGCCTCTTTAGCACGAAAGAGGAAACTGGTACACTGCGCCCGCTGGCGCCCGCCTGGCCATGGTCGTCACGACTCACGTCATGTGAACCTCGCGAGGTGCCCCTTGCATTGATATCTCTGCTCCTCAGGAGCCAGCCTAGCGAGGCCGCCCCCAGGGAGGTCTTGATGTCGTCCGCCTCGCGAGGGTCTTAAGTTGCTGCTGCCGAAGCTGGGCCGTACCAGGCCATTGGTGGAGCCGTGCCATGGGCCGCAGGCAGGCAAGTCTGGGCACCCCCATTCCCAGGACGCCGACAGTCATCACTCAGCCCACCACGGCGTCACGACCGGAGGCTTTTGCAGGCGAAGACTACTTTTATCAGGATAGCATGTACTAGTTGTCCCCCTCCGAATTTGGCCGTTGTGGGATCCCTTCCCGCCTTCATTTGGGAAGAGGACCAAGGCCACTATAAATAGGACCTAGCCACCACCGTAGGAAGAGGGATCATTGAAACGGTCCTCTCACCCACCAGCTCATCGAGCCCAAGAACACCTCTCCTCCTGAGGTTGTTCTCCCACTGTACTAGTTCATCCTCAGCCCCTCGAGGCCAATCCACCAAAAGCAGCAGTAGGGTATTGATACGTCTCCAACGTATCTATAATTTTTGATAGTTCCATGCTATTATATTATCTATTTTGGATGTTTAATGGGCTTTAATATGCTCTTTTATATTATTTTTTGGACTAACATATTAACCGAAGGCCCAGTGCCAGTTTCTGTTTTTTTTGCCTATTTCAGTGTTTTGCAGAAAAGGAATACCAAACGGGATCCAAACGGAATGAAACCTTTGCGATGATCTTTCTTGGAATGAAACCAATTGAGAAGACTTGGAGTTGAAGTCTGAAACTCCACGAGGCGGCCATGAGGCACGAGGGCGCGCCCAGGGGGGTAGGCGTGCCCCCACCCTCGTGGGCCCCACGGAGCTCCGCCGACGTACCTCTTTCGCCTATATATACTCTTATACCCTAAAAACATCAGGGGGAGCCACGAAACCACTTTTCCACCGCCACAACCTTCTGTACCCGTGAGATCCCATCTTGGGGCCTTTTCCGGCGATCTGCCAGAAGGGGAATCGATCACGGAGGGCTTCTACATCAACACCATAGCCTCTCTGATGATGTGTGAGTAGTTTACCACAGACCTTCGGGTCCATAGTTATTAGCCAGATGGCTTCTTCTCTCTCTTTGGTTGTCAATACAAAGTTCTCCTCGATGTTCTTGGAGATCTATTAGATGTAATACTCTTTTGCAGTGTGTTTGCCGAGATCCGATGAATTGTGGATTAATGATCAAGATTATCTATGAATAATATTTGGTTCTTCTCTAATTCTTATATGCATGATTTGATATCTTTGCAAGTCTCTTCGAATTATCGGTTTAGTTTGGCCTACTAGATTGATCTTTCTTGCAATGGGAGAAGTGCTTAGCTTTGGGTTCAATGTTGCGGTGTCCTTTCCCAGTGACAGTAGGGGCAGCAAGGCACGATTGTATTGTTGCCATCGAGGATAAAAAGATGGGGTTTATATCATATTGCTGGAGTTTATCCCTCTACATCGTCATCTTGCTTAATGCGTTACTCTGTTCTTATGAACTTAATACTCTAGATGCATGCTGGATAGCGGTCGATGTGTGGAGTAATAGTAGTAGATGAAGAATCGTTTCGGTCTACTTGACAAGGACGTGATGCCTATATTCATGATGATTGCCTAGATATTCTCTTAACTATGCGCTTTTCTATCAATTGCTCGGCAGTAATTTGTTCACCAACCGTAATACATGCTATCTTGAGAGAAGCCACTAGTGAAACATATGTCCCCCGAGTCTCTTTCTTATTATATTGCATCTCTTTTATTTACATCGCATCCCGTTTACTATTTTGCAATCTTTACCTTCCAATCTATACAACAAAAATACCAAGAATATTTATCTTACCATCTTTATTAGATCTCACTTTTGCGAGTGCCCGTGAAGGGATTGACAACCCCTTTATCGCGTTGGTTGCAAGGTTCTTGATTGTTTGTGCAGGTACTAGGTGACTTGTGTGTTATCTCCTACTGGATTGATACCTTGATTCTCAAAAACTAAGGGAAATACTTACGCTACTTTGCTGCATCACCCTTTCCTCTTCAAGGGAAAACCAACGCATGCTCAAGAGGTAGCAAGAAGGATTTCTGGCGCCGTGTGACACCCAAGTTTCTATTGAATTTTTCAAAAAGATTTTTTATTTGACTTGAAGGGAGTGATTTAAAAATTTTCTTCAAGAGAACTCTCCCTCTCAAATATTTTTCTTTATGGCAAAATTTTTATTTGAATTCACCCAAGATCTGCCTTTGACCTGGGGAGTTCTTGCTCTTCATTTGGGCTCAAGACAAGATGCTTTTCATTTGAGAGAATAACTTTTGAAAACCTTTTCTTGAATTTGCACTATGGCTTTTGGAAAGTACTTTGCCACTTTCAACTATTCCTTCTTGCCATGGCATAAGTGCAAATCCTCTCTCCTAAACACTCCCTCACCTCTCGATCATGATTTACATCAAATCCAGCAAGTTGAACCTCCCCATGTATTTATTTTCCATTCAAATTCTATTCAAATATTTTGTGCCTTCTATTCTACCTCTTGGAGATTTACAAAGGAACTCCATTTTCTGTTTGGACTTTTACCACCAAACTTCTTTCCCCTCCTAGTCCTTTGAACCCTCAACCTAGAACCATGAAGATCCACTGGTCTCCAGTTCAAAATTTTCAAACTACATCAGCTGCAAGTTTGGACCAGATTTGCCAAATTTGGTGAAATTCATTCAAAACCTTCTCCAAAAATTCCAAGTAAATTCAGGCAGCCCCTGGGTGCTTTGAGTGATCGTCTCACCAAGTTACAGCTCCAGAAAAATTTATCTCTTTACCAAAACCTACTGTCGAACACCTGCAATGCTTGGTCACTGTCAAGATTCAGTAAGTTCAGAGTTCAGTCAAGTGGCTGCTGTCGTTTTCTTCAGAAACGGGCGTCGATCTCGCCAGTACCCTCGCGTCGCCTTGCTCCTCATCCTCGCCCTCTCGTTCCTGCACCGCACGAGTGCCTGGCATCTTGCGGGCGTCGGCGACGAGCAGCAGAAGGTGCGCCGCCCCGTGACCGACGCCGGCGGCGGCTTTGCGGACGCCAGCGGGAGACACGGCGCCGCCAACTCCACCCAGCGCCGCCCAAACCACCGGAGCCCGCCGCGTGGCCGTCCACTCCCCCGAATGCGCTGCCGCTCTCGTCGTGAACCCCAGGGCGCGGAGCATGCTCTCTGCCGCCGTTGAGCCCGTGCGGTCACCTCACCATGGGCAGACGCCATTACGCCAAGACCAACCCCGTTCAGCTGCAAATCGAGTCCAGTAACATCCACTGATGCTGCTCGACCGCTCAAACCCCCTGCCAACCCACTGCTCCGCCGTAATCGCTCGCCGAAGATTCTCCGTTCACGGCCACCCCGTCGATCTGCCTATAAATAGGGGCCCCGAGGTTCAACTCGAGCACCCACCAGCCCTACACTTCCCCTAGAGCAGGCCGAGCCACTGGAAGAGCCGCGAGGGGGTCTCCTTCCTCGACTCCGGCCGCCGCGATCCGCCACGGGATCCAGCCTGATTCGCCCCCATGTGTGCTCCACAGCCCCCATTCTCTTGCCAGTAGCTTCTCCTTGCATCACCCGTTCTGACCCGCGCCTTAATTCGTACTTTGCAGCCCTCCACCGGAGTTCCCCAACCTCACCCGAACCGCCGTCCGTCGGAGATAGTGTCGCCGTCGACGTGGTGCTCCCCGTTGGACGAGTCCACCACCCACCGACGCGGAAGAAGATACTGAAGCTCTTGGTACCCTCCGTTTCTCCTAACTCGCCGTGGTTCGACGCCGGCGTCCATCGCCGTCTTCGGGCGCCGGCGAGCTTTCAAACCTGACATGCGGCCCCCGCGTGTCAGCCTCTGTTTTATTTCCCCGTACCGTTTTCTGCTGGCGCCTTCGGGCAAAATACGTTTTCTCCTTGCGCTTGCGCATTCCCAGCCGAAGCGTTTTCTGTTTTCTCAGTTAAAACCCTGGAACTTTTCTGTTTCATTACAGAAAGGTCCCTGGACAGAAACCTTTATAACTTTTTAATGAAAAGGTATTTTTGAGTGATTCTTTTTCTGTCAATCTACAAATTTTGTCTAGTTTTTTATGGGATTTATTTGAAAAATATTTGGCAAAGTTTCTGTGCATGTGTTGGTTTTCACGTTAGTACCCCGTTTCGTGATTGCCGTAGGTTCCGGGAGAGGGGACGGAGCCGCGAACTTCGCCGAGCTAGACTCCGACTTCTCCGAACCAGGCAAGCATGTTTGAACATTTGATATGACAGATGTTTTGCATGTTCATGTGAAAGTTTGTGCGTGGCATGTGAGTGTCGATAAATACCTCGTTGCTTGTAAGGCAACGACCCGGTTGTTCCGAAGTTGCGATGACCTCTGATGAGAGGTGGCCTAATCATGTGGTGACATGAAGGGCAGCAAGGTGGTACTGTTGTAGCATGCCAGCCTTGCGTCATCCGACTTTCTTCGACGTTAACGTGGTTGGAGCCACGTTATCGATCTTTTCCCGCATGTTCCAAAGTTGCGATGACCTCTGATGAGAGGTGGCCTAATCATGTGGTGACATGAAGGGCAGCAAGGTGGTACTGTTGTAGCATGCCAGCCTTGCGTCATCCGACTTTCTTCGACGTTAACGTGGTTGGAGCCACGTTATCGATCTTTTCCCGCATGTTCCAAAGTTGCGATGACCTCTGATGAGAGGTGGCCTAATCATGTGGTGACATGAAGGGCAGCAAGGTGGTACTGTTGTAGCATGCCAGCCTTGTGTCATCCGACTTTTCCGACGTTAACATGGTTGGAGCCGTGTTATCGTCCCTTCCCCTTTTCGTGCTACCACATGTCTCATTGCCAGGATACGGTTTAGTAAGTTGGTAACCTCTTTCCGTGTACACACCAAACAGAGAGGCCGGGATGATGGTACCTTGGCCCAGGATTAAAGCCAGTCATTCGGTCAGGGGGCATGGGTGTTTCCGGTTGGGACCGAGAGGGGGGGCACCCCCTTATAGCGCGCGTATAGAAATTTGATCCCATGCTACGCGAGGTTGTAGCCTCCCCGACTCAGGGTTTTTCCTGAATGTTGCCGAGGGTGATCCCTGGCTTCGGATGGTTAAATTGGGTGTGTACTGGTTAGACGTGTTCCTTCCAGAACACCGTAGACGGAACTAGTCCCCGTGACTACTGAAATCCGTTGGCTGTGGTTAAGTACAAACTCTGCAGAGTCAATTCTTTCCAAATCATCGTATCCATGATCAGTAATGTAGACTTTACATCCAAATCTATCCGTGTGAAAATCTTGCCCCCGGTGAAAAAGCTCAAGCGGTAAAATCTCAGATTTATTGTTATTCCAGTTGATGGACTAACTTTATTTTGTGTCTCATGCTTGTGATAATTTATGTCTCCGAGCTATTGTATTAATGAGTTGCGACATAAGCCCTTTATGTGACGTCGCGCAGACGTCCGACTGTGGCGTGTACTCGTTTCTCACTTTCGATATAAGCCCTTTATGTGATGTCGCTCAGACGTCCGACTGGGGCATGCACTGTCTTTACTTTCTGTTATAAGCCCTTTATGTGGTGTCGCCCCGACGCCCGACTGTGGCATTATTATTCCACATTTTCCGCTCGAGGAGTCTTTCAGACACTCGTTTGGCACCCGCATTACTATTCTGCAGTTTCCGCTCGAGGCGTCATTCAGACCCTCGCTTGGCACCCAGTATTTATTATCTCTATGTCTGATCGCTCTAGTTAACTTATTCATGTGCTTCATGTTTGCATTTGTTATACTTTATGTCCGAACTGTCTTGCGAGTACTTTCATAGTACTCACCTGGCTTGTTGATTTGGCCAGATGTTGACGAAGGCGATCTCTTGGATGAAGAGTTTGATAGCGCGTCCGATGCCTAGAGGAGTCCCAGTCAGTCCTGCGCGATCCCGGATATTGGTCACTTGTATCGTTTACGCTTCCGCCACCCGCAATAAGTCTTCTCGAGCCTCACTCCGACGCACGAAGAGTTGTAGTATTCCGGAATCATGTCACTCGCTTCGCGATGATATTTCCACCACCGTTTTTATCGTGAGTTAGTAGTTTGCCACCCTATCCGCCGTATTGTTTTATCGGCGTGCATGTAATAAGTTGTTGGGCAGTCTCTGCTCAACCTTGTATTATATTTAGTACTCCTGGTATTTTTCTTCTGTGACCAATATATTGTCTATCAGTGAGAAGGAATTCTTCCTCGCTGGTCCGTAACAGGGATTGGTTTCTCAATAATTATTTTATTGAAAAACCGGTCGTGACAAGCTTGGTATCAGAGCCAGGCTGACTGTAGGAAGCCACTAGGTGCGATCGCTAATCGGTTATTAGCGTCTTTAGTGCTTCTTCAGCATTTTGCAATTGTAGCTATTTTCTGTAGGTCATCATAAAATTTATGACATGACTACTCAGAATTTTTGCCTACTTTTGTAGATGGCTGGCAGCAGCTGTCAGAATCGAGTGTTCACCAATGTGCCCGAGGGGTTTGTCAAGCTCCTCGTCTCCATCACCAAGCTCGCGATCGGGCCAGCAGCTCGCCCGGAGTTCACACTCTATCAGCACAAGCTCAGTGACGACGTGTCTATGCACCAGGCTGTGGTGCAATTCAGGGGAGGACGATCTGCTGCTCGCCATTTCCGTTTTACGGGAAGGGCCATGCCTACGGAGAGGCATGCCATGCAGATGGCTGCCCGTGAGGCGATAGCTCGCCTTCGGGACATCCTTCCTACGATGAAGACTTGTCGCTACCGCTACCTCCCATGCCATGTGCCTTACACCAGCCACTATGCGTTCGCCTGCCATCGGGGAGAGCAAGATGAAGCCATCGAGATGGTTGTGGAGTATCTCAAGGCTCTGGAGGAGTCTTTCGACAACCTCGTAGATGATCTTGTGGCTGCCCGCATGGACTTAGTCCGGGGCGGTCCTGCCAGCAGGAAGGAGCTTCTCCACACGGCGCCGCCTCTGACATTCGTCTCGTCTTCAGCCTCGTATGCACCGGCCGTTTTGGCCACTGCTCGCCGTCTGCCTACCACTGAGGAGTTCGACCGAGTCATCGCTCCTACTCCAGTCAGAGCCGCACCGCCTGCCGCACGCGCTCTACCGCTAGTCGCCCCCGCACCATCACCGCAGCGCAGCTTCGCACGCCAGGAACCAGCTAGAGAGGAGGAGGTTGATTCTCCTGGACCGCTGAGCCTTGCCATCGGCAAGGGGAAGGAGATCTTCACCATCTCCGACTGAGAGCACCGAGTAGCCGCGTGTTATGCCTGCTTGTATGATGTGTTGTTTTTATCTGTACGCTAGTTTTTATTGGTGTGTTTGCTGCCTTCCGGAGTAGTACGCTAGTTTTTAATAACATGTCAGGATTGTGTACGCACAACCTGAGTGCTGTATCTTGTGTTTGCTTTCGCATGTAAGATTTGTGTTAAGCACTTCTTCTCCGTGAAAATCATTTGTGTTTCTTGAAAACCTTGAAGCCTTTTTGATTATTGCCTTTGCAAGGGTTTTCCTGCGCTACACGGTTTTTCTCATGGGTTTTGCAAATGATACCCCAGACTGGAAAAATGTCTCGCCCTTGGACTTGCTCTATGCCCAATCAGCCAGAAGAGGTTTACGGAACACAGACCAGCAACAATTTCACTCAGGGTCAGTCCAGCCAACAGGACAGCGAAGCGACACTATCTCAAGTATGCCGTCTCTTCGAGCAAAGCCAGCAACAACACCAGGAGATGATGAACCATGTCATCAATATGGGAAACCACCGTGAACCCTATCAACCACATTCCAAGTTATCTGAGTTACAGAAGACTCGCCCCTCAACTTTTGCTCACACCGACAGGCCACTGGAAGCCGATGATTGGCTTCGCGAGATTGAAAGGAAACTGATTATCGCTCAATGCTCAGATCATGAGAAGGTGCTTTATGCACCACACTACCTTACTGGAGCAGCCGCAGCATGGTGGGAAAACTTCCTACACATGCACCCCAGGGAACACAACATCACCTGGGAAGAATTCAAGGAAGGCTTCCGTGGGGCACACATTCCCAGGAGCATCCTAAAGATCAAGAAGAGAGAGTTTGATGACCTGAAGCAAAGAGGCATGACCGTCACAGAATACAACGGCCAGTTTACCCAACTGTCTCGTTATGCCTACGACGAGCACATGACAGAAAACAAGAAGATGGAAAAATTCCTGGACGGCCTGGCACCAGCATTAAGATGCCAACTGATTGTACACACCTTTCCGGATTTTAAGACGCTGGTGGACAAGGCCATCACCCTGGAGAATGAGCACCGTAGTCTGGAAGATATCCGCAAGCGGAAGAGGGACAAGACGACTCTTGCCCGCAGCAACCGAGGCAAGACTGAGGTCCCAAGGACAGACACGAGGAAATCCACGGCTACTGAGCCAAGACCCGTCGGACAATTTCATGCCAGAGACAAGGAGTTCACATACCGTCCAGGGGTCACCTGCTATGCTTGTGGTCAACAAGGGCATTATGCTAAACAGTGCCCGAAGCCAAGAGACTCGGCACCCAAGCCGAACAATGGTGGAAACAATCCAGCCCCCAAGCGCAACAACTTCAATCCCAGCAACAACCACAGGAAGGGTCACTTGAACCATGTGACCAGGGAAGAAACGCAGAATGCCCCAGACATCGTGCTCGGTACGTTCCCTGTCAACACAGTACCTGCCACGGTTTTGTTTGATTCTGGAGCTTCCCATTCGTTCGTTTCGAAGAGTTTTGTTTCGCAACATGGTTTTCCGATACTCCCCTTGGAAAAATCTATGATCATCAAGTCCCCCGGAAATAAGCAAATTGCTCAGGGTTACTGCCAGGGAGTGGTCATTGAGTTCGAAGGACTACCATTCCACGCGAATCTCATCGTGTTGGAAAGTAAAGGACTGGATGTCATTTTAGGAATGGACTGGTTAACCACCAACAAAGGATTCATCGACTATTTCAATCGGACAGTGATTCTCACTCACCATCACGACAAGACAATAAGAGTTTCCGCTCAAGAAAGGCCACGATCACAGAAACCAAAACTGAACAAGATGGACATCGCAGAATTAAGAAAAGTGCCAGTGGTATGCGAGTTCCCTGATGTGTTCCCGGAAGAACTACCAGGTATGCCACCAGACCGAGAGATCGAATTCAGCATTGAATTAGCACCTGGCACCGCTCCCATTTATAAGAAGCCGTATAGAATGGCACCCTCAGAATTGGTGGAGTTGAAGAAGCAGATAAAGGAATTACTGGACAAGGGGTTTATACGAGCCAGCTCCTCACCATGGGGTTCGCCCGTATTGTTCGCCAAGAAGAAGGATGGGACACTGAGACTATGCATAGACTATCGAGCCCTCAATATGGTCACCATCAATAACAAATACCCGATGCCACGGATAAATGATTTGTTTGACCATCTCGCACAAGCTAAAGTATTTTCAAAGATTGATTTGAGATCAGGATACCATCAACTGAAGGTACGAACAGAGGATATCCCCAAGACAGCATTCACTTCCAGATATGGGTTATACGAGTTTACGGTGATGCCGTTTGGACTAACAAACGCCCCCGCATATTTCGTCCACCTCATGAACAAAGTATTCATGAAATTCATGGACAAATTTGTGGTGGTATTCATTGACGACATTCTGGTTTACTCAAGGACACCAGAAGAACATACTGAGCACCTCAGGATTGTTTTGGGAGAATTGAGGAAACATCAGTTGTACGCCCAATTTAGCAAATGCGAATTTTGGCTAAGACAAGTTGGTTTCTTGGGCCATATTTTGAACCAAGAAGGCGTGGCCGTAGACCCAGAAAAAGTCAAGGCCATACTAGACTGGAAGCCACCCGCGAATGTTACAGATGTGCGGAGTTTCCTAGGGATGGCCGGGTATTACAGGAGGTTTATTGAAGGATTCTCCACTGTGGCAAAACCTATAACACAGTTACTCAAGAAGGACAAGAAATTCGTATGGACAGAAGCATGTGAGCAGAGCTTCCAAGAACTCAAGAAGAAGCTAACAACCGCACCAGTCTTAACCGTACCAGACATACACAAGAGCTTTGAGGTGTATTGTGACGCGTCCCGAAAAGGTCTCGGATGTGTGCTAATGCGGGATGGCAAAGTTGTCGCATATGCCTCCAGACAGCTGCGAAAACATGAGGAAAATTACCCAACACATGACTTGGAACTAGCAGCAGTTATACATGCACTCAAGGAGTGGAGGCACTTTCTGTTGGGAAATCGTTGTGAAATATATACGGACCATAAGAGCCTCAAATATATCTTCGCACAGCCAGAGCTGAATTTACGCCAACGACGCTGGTTGGAACTGGTCAAAGACTATGACGTCGGCATCCACTACCACCCAGGAAAAGCAAATGTAGTGGCCGATGCCCTTAGCCGAAACCCCAGCCCGGACAGTGACGGTCAGCAAAACTTGAGGCCTGAGTTTCAGCGAGAGTTCACTCGGCTCAACATGATGTTAGTCTCTGAGGGCACCATATCGAACCTGGAGATACAACCCACCCTAGTGGAACAAATCAGGAAGGCTCAACAGGGACATCCCAGTATCGAAGGCATAAAGAAGAAAATGAACCGTAGTAAGACTTCAGAATTCGTCACGGACGATGAAGGAACATTATGGTACCGGGACAGACTTTGCGTACCTAACATTGAGGAACTCAAGCAACAGATCTTGACGGAGAGCCACACCGCTCCATACTCGATACATCCTGGAGGAACCAAAATGTACAAGGACATTCAGGAAAGATTTTGGTGGCACGGTATGAAAAGAGATATAGCCACATTCGTTGCTTGTTGCGATTCATGTCAGCGCATCAAGGCCGAGCACCAAAAGCCAGCAGGGCTACTCCAGCCTAACAGGATACCGGAGTGGAAATGGGATGAAATCGGAATGGACTTCATTGTCGGATTACCCCGATCACAGCGTGGAAATGACGCCATCTGGGTCATCACAGACCGACTAACCAAGGTTGCTCACTTCATTCCCGTGAAGACTACCTACTCCACACAAAGACTGGCAAAACTCTATCTCTCCCGTATAGTTTGCTTGCACGGAGTCCCAAAGACTATAATATCAGACCGAGGCACCCACTTCGTCTCCAAATTTTGGGATCACCTACAACAAGCTCTGGGCACGCAACTAGCTTTCAGTACAGCATACCACCCTCAGACAGATGGACAAACATAACGTGTAAACCAAACCCTAGAGGATATGCTAAGAGCCTGTGTGCTCACCTATGGATCCAGTTGGGAAGAGAGTTTGCCGTATGCCGAATTTGCGTCCAACAACAGTTACCAAACCAGTTTGCAAATGGCACCCTTTGAAGCATTGTACGGACGGAGGTGTCGTACCCCATTGAATTGGTCAGAAACAGGTGACAGCCGTATCTTCGGCCCAGATATGCTTAAGGAGGCCGAGGAAAAAGTTAAACAAATCAGGGACAGACTCAAGACAGCACAGAGCCGACAAAAGAGCTACTATGATCAGAAGCATCGTGAGGTCAGCTTTGAACCTGGTGATTCCGTATACCTCCGAGTATCTCCTATGAGGGGTCTGCAACGGTTCAAAATTAAGGGGAAGCTAGCCCCAAGATTTATTGGACCATTTTGTGTGAAGGCACGAAGAGGCACGGTAGCCTACCAGCTAGACCTACCCAAGGAGCTGTCAGACGTCCATGACGTATTCCACGTCTCGCAGTTGAGGAAATGTGTGAGTAACCCGGAGAAACATGCACCTCATGAGGACATTGATATGCAACCAGATCTCACCTACAGAGAAAGGCCACTAAAGATTTTAGAAGAGTCTGAACGGAGGACCCGTCAGAAAACGACAAAAAATTTCAGGGTCCAGTGGAGCAACCACACTGAGGATGAAGCCACATGGGAAAGGGAAGATTTCCTCTGAGCAGAGTATGCATATCTATTTGAGGATCAGCAGAAATCTCGAGGACGAGATTTTTCCTAAGGGGGTAGGTGTTGTGACTACCAAGTTTCTATTGAATTTTTCAAAAAGATTTTTTATTTGACTTGAAGGGAGTGATTTAAAAATTTTCTTCAAGAGAACTCTCCCTCTCAAATATTTTTCTTTATGGCAAAAATTTTATTTGAATTCACCCAAGATCTGCCTTTGACCTGGGGAGTTCTTGCTCTTCATTTGGGCTCAAGACAAGATGCTTTTCATTTGAGAGAATAACTTTTGAAAACCTTTTCTTGAATTTGCACTATGGCTTTTGGAAAGTACTTTGCCACTTTCAACTATTCCTTCTTGCCATGGCATAAGTGCAAATCCTCTCTCCTAAACACTCCCTCACCTCTGGATCATGATTTACATCAAATCCAGCAAGTTGAACCTCCCCATGTATTTATTTTCCATTCAAATTCTATTCAAATATTTTGTGCCTTCTATTCTACCTCTTGGAGATTTACAAAGGAACTCCATTTTCTGTTTGGACTTTTACCACCAAACTTCTTTCCCCTCCTAGTCCTTTGAACCCTCAACCTAGAACCATGAAGATCCACTGGTCTCCAGTTCAAAATTTTCAAACTACATCAGCTGCAAGTTTGGACCAGATTTGCCAAATTTGGTGAAATTCATTCAAAACCTTCTCCAAAAATTCCAAGTAAATTCAGGCAGCCCCTGGGTGCTTTGAGTGATCGTCTCACCAAGTTACAGCTCCAGAAAAAGTTATCTCTTTACCAAAACCTATTGTCGAACACCTGCAATGCTTAGTCACTGTCAAGATTCAGTAAGTTCAGAGTTCAGTCAAGTGGCTGCTGTCGTTTTCTTCAGAAACGGGCATCGATCTCGCCAGTACCCTCGCGTCGCCTTGCTCCTCGTCCTCGCCCTCTCGTTCCTGCACCGCACGAGTGCCTGGCATCTTGCGGGCGTCGGCGACGAGCAGCAGAAGGTGCGCCGCCCCGTGACCGACGCCGGCGGCGGCTTTGCGGACGCCAGCGGGAGACACGGCGCCGCCGACTCCACCCAGCGCCGCCCAAACCACCGGAGCCCGCCGCGTGGCCGTCCACTCCCCCGAATGTGCTGCCGCTCTCGTCGTGAACCCCAGGGCGCGGAGCGCGCTCTCTGCCGCCGTTGAGCCCGTGCGGTCACCTCACCGTGGGCAGACGCCATTACGCCAAGACCAACCCCGTTCAGCTGCAAATCGAGTCCAGTAACATCCACTGATGCTGCTCGACCGCTCAAACCCCCTGCCAACCCACTGCTCCGCCGTAATCGCTCGCCGAAGATTCTCCGTTCACGGCCACCCCGTCGATCTGCCTATAAATAGGGGCCCCGAGGTTCAACTCGAGCACCCACCAGCCCTACACTTCCCCTAGAGCATGCCGAGCCACTGGAAGAGCCGCGAGGGGGTCTCCTTCCTCGACTCCGGCCGCCGCGATCCGCCACGGGATCCAGCCCGATTCGCCCCCGTGTGTGCACCACAGCCCCCATTCTCTTGCCAGTAGCTTCTCCTTGCATCACCCGTTCTGACCCGCGCCTCAATTCGTACTTTGCAGCCCTCCACCGGAGTTCCCCAACCTCACCCGAACCGCCGTCCGCCGGAGATAGTGTCGCTGTCGACGTGGTGCTCCCCGTTGGACGAGTCCACAACCCACCGACGCGGAAGAAGACACTGAAGCTCTTGGTACCCTCTGTTTCTCCTAACTCGCCGTGGTTCGACGCCGGCGTCCATCGTCGTCTTTGGGCGCCGGCGAGCTTTCAAACCTGACATGCGGGCCCCGCGTGTCAGCCTCTGTTTTATTTCCCCGAACCGTTTTCTGCTGGCGCCTTCGGGCAAAATACGTTTTCTCCTTGCGCTTGCGCATTCCCAGCCGAAGCGTTTTCTGTTTTCTCAGTTAAAACCCTGGAACTTTTCTGTTTCATTACAGAAAGGTCCCTGGACAGAAACCTTCATAACTTTTTAATGAAAAGGTATTTTTGAGTGATTCTTTTTCTGTCAATCTCCAAATTTTGTCTAGTTTTTTATGGGATTTATTTGAAAAATATTTGGCAAAGTTTCTGTGCATGTGTTGGTTTTCACGTTAGTACCCCATTTCGTGATTGCCGTAGGTTCCGGGAGAGGGGACGGAGCCGCGAACTTCGCCGAGCTAGACTCCGACTTCTCCGAACCAGGCAAGCATGTTTGAACATTTGATATGACAGATGTTTTGCATGTTCATGTGAAAGTTTGTGCGTGGCATGTGAGTGTCGATAAATACCTCGTTGCTTGTAAGGCAACGACCCGGTTGTTCCGAAGTTGCGATGACCTCTGATGAGAGGTGGCCTAATCATGTGGTGACATGAAGGGCAGCAAGGTGGTACTGTTGTAGCATGCCAGCCTTGCGTCATCCGACTTTCTTCGACGTTAACGTGGTTGGAGCCACGTTATCGATCTTTTCCCGCATGTTCCAAAGTTGCGATGACCTCTGATGAGAGGTGGCCTAATCATGTGGTGACATGAAGGGCAGCAAGGTGGTACTGTTGTAGCACGCCAGCCTTGCGTCATCCGACTTTCTTCGACATTAACGTGGTTGGAGCCACGTTATCGATCTTTTCCCGCATGTTCCAAAGTTGCGATGACCTCTGATGAGAGGGGGCCTAATCATGTGGTGACATGAAGGGCAGCAAGGTGGTACTGTTGTAGCATGCCAGCCTTGTGTCATCCGACTTTTCCGACGTTAACATGGTTGGAGCCGTGTTATCGTCCCTTCCCCTTTCCGTGCTACCACATGTCTCATTGCCAGGATACGGTTTAGTAAGTTGGTAACCTCTTTCCGTGTACACACCAAATAGAGAGGCCGGGATGATGGTACCTTGGCCCAGGATTAAAGCCAGTCATTCAGTCAGGGGGCATGGGTGTTTCCGGTTGGGACCGAGAGGGGGGGCACCCCCTTATAGCGCGCGTATAGAAATTTGATCCCATGCTATGCGAGGTTCTAGCCTCCCCGACTCAGGGTTTTTCCTGAATGTTGCCGAGGGTGATCCCTGGCTTCGGATGGTTAAATTGGGTGTGTACTGGTTAGACGTGTTCCTTCCAGAACACCGTAGATGGAACTAGTCCCCGTGACTACTGAAATCCGTTGGCTGTGGTTAAGTACAAACTCTGCAGAGTCAATTCTTTCCAAATCATCGTATCCATGATCAGTAATGTAGACTTTACATCCAAATCTATCCGTGTGAAAATCTTGCCCCCGGTGAACAAGCTCAAGAGGTAAAATCTCAGATTTATTGTTATTCCAGTTGATGGACTAACTTTATTTTGTGTCTCATGCTTGTGATAATTTATGTCTCCGAGCTATTGTATTAATGAGTTGCGACATAAGCCCTTTATGTGACGTCGCGCAGACGTCCGACTGTGGCGTGTACTCGTTTCTCACTTTCGATATAAGCCCTTTATGTGATGTCGCTCAGACGTCCGACTGCGGCATGCACTGTCTTTACTTTCTGTTATAAGCCCTTTATGTGGTGTCGCCCCGACGCCCGACTGTGGCATTATTATTCCGCATTTTCCGCTTGAGGAGTCTTTCAGACACTCGTTTGGCACCCGCATTACTATTCTGCAGTTTCCGCTCGAGGCGTCATTCAGACCCTCGCTTGGCACCCAGTATTTATTATCTCTGTGTCTGATCGCTCTGGTTAACTTATTCATGTGCTTCATGTTTGCATTTGTTATACTTTATGTCCGAACTGTCTTGCGAGTACTTTCATAGTACTCACCTGGCTTGTTGATTTGGCCAGATGTTGACGAAGGCGATCTCTTGGATGAAGAGTTTGATAGCGCGTCCGACGCCTAGAGGAGTCCCAGGCAGTCCTGCGTGATCCCGGATATTGGTCACTTGTATCGTTTACGCTTCCGCCACCCGCAATAAGTCTTCTCGAGCCTCACTCCGACGCTCGAAGAGTTGTAGTATTCCGGAATCATGTCACTCGCTTCGCGATGATATTTCCACCACCGTTTTTATCGTGAGTTGGTAGTTTGCCACCCTATCCGCCGTATTGTTTTATCGGCGTGCATGTAATAAATTGTTGGGCAGTCTCTGCTCAACCTTGTATTATATTTAGTACTCCTGGTATTTTTCTTCTGTGACCAATATATTGTCTATCAGTGAGAAGGAATTCTTCCTCGCTGGTCCGTAACAGGGATTGGTTTCTCAATAATTATTTTATTGAAAAACCGGTCGTGACACGCCGTTGCCGCGGAGATTTGCGCCAAGTCAAGTCAAGATTTGATACCCATCAACTAGCCATTTCTGGCGCCGTTGCCGGTGAGATCTACGCTCAAGTCAAGACATACCAAGTACCTATCACAAACTCTTGTCGCTCGCATTACATTATTTGCCATTCGCCTCTCGTTTTCCTCTCCCCCACTTCTAAAACGATTTTCGAAAACCTTTGCCTTTTCTTCGCCTCTTTTTCATTCGCTTCTTTTCGCTTGCTTCTTGTGTGCTTGTGTGTTGGATTGATTGTTTGTCACGATGGCTCAAGATAATACTAAATTATGTGACTTTTCCAATACCAACAACAATGATTTTATTAGCACTCCGATTGCTCCTATTACCGATGCTGAATCTTGTGAAATTAACGCTGCTTTGTTGAATCTTGTCATGAAAGATCAATTTTCTGGCCTTCCTAGTGAAGATGCCACTACCCATCTTAACAACTTTGTTGGTTTGTGTGATATGCAAAAGAAGAAAGATGTGGATAATGATATTGTTCAATTGAAGCTATTTCCGTTTTCTCTTAGAGATCGTGCTAAAACTTGGTTCTCTTCTTTGCCTAAAAATAGTATTGATTCATGGAATAAGTGCAAAGATGCTTTTATCTCTAAGTATTTTCCTCCCGCTAAGATCATCTCTCTTAGAAACGATATTATGAATGTTAAGAAACTTGATCATGAACATGTTGCACAAGATTGGGAGAGGATGAAATTAATGGTACGTAATTTCCCTACACATGGTTTGAATTTATGGATGATTATACAAAAAATTTATGCCGGATTGAATTTTGCTTCTAGAAATCTTTTAGATTCGGCCGCGGCAGGCACTTTTATGGAAATCACTTTAGGAGAAGCTAGTAAACTCCTAGATAATATTATGGTTAATTATTCTCAATGGCACACTGAAAGATCCACTAGTAAAAAAGTTCATGCGATTGAAGAGATTAATGTTTTGAGTGGAAAGATGGATGAACTTATGAAATTGTTTGCTAATAAGAGTGTTTCTTATGATCCTAATGACATGCCTTTGTCTACTTTGATTGAGAATAATAATGAATCTATGGATGTGAATTTTGTTGGTAGGAACAATTTTGGTAACAACGCGTATAGAGGAAACTTCAATTCTAGGCCGTTTCCTAATAATTCCTCTAATAATTATGGTAATTCCTACAACAACTCTTATGGAAATTTTAATAAGATGCCCTCTGATTTTGAGACTAGTGTTAAAGACTTTATGAGTTCGCAAAAGAATTTCAATGCTTTGATTGAAGAAAAATTGCTTAAGATTGATGAGTTGGCTAGGAACGTGAATAGAATTTCTCTTGATGTTGATTCTTTGAAACTTAGATCTATTCCACCTAAGCATGATATCAATGAGTTTCTCAAAGCCATGAGAATTTCCATTGATGAGCGCAAAGAAAGAACCGCTAGGATGCGTGCTAAAAAAGATTGCTTTGTGAAAGCGTGTTCCTCTCGTTTCAACAACAATAATGATGAAGATCTAAAAGTGATTGATGTGACTCCTATTAAATCTTTGTTTTCCAATATGAATCTTGATAAAGATAGGACTGGAGATGAGTCAACTTTAGTTAAAAGGCGTCCCAATGATTCGGAGTTTTTAGATCTTGATGCAAAAATTAATAAAAGTGGGATTGAAGAGGTCAAAACTTTACATAGCAATGAACCCACTATTTTGGATTTCAAGGAATTTAATTATGATAATTACTCTTTGATAGATTGTATTTCCTTGTTGCAATCCGTGTTGAATTATCCTCATGCTTATAATCAAAATAAAGCTTTTACTAAACATATCGTTGATGCTTTAATGCAATCTTATGAAGAAAAGCTTGAACTAGAAGTTTCTATTCCTAGAAAACTTTATGATGAGTGGGAACCTACTATTAAAATTAAGATTAAAGATTATGAATGCTATGCTTTGTGCGATTTGGGTGCTAGTGTTTCCACGATTCCAAAAACTTTGTGTGATGTGCTAGGTTTCCGTGAATTTGATGATTGTTCTTTAAATTTGCATCTTGCAGATTCCACCATTAAGAAACCTATGGGAAGGATTAATGATGTTCTTATTGTTGCAAATAGGAATTGTGTGCCCATATATTTCATTGTTCTTGATATAGATTGCAATCCTACATGTCCTATTATTCTTGGTAGACCTTTCCTTAGAACGATTGGTGCAATTATTGACATGATAGAAGGAAATATTAGATTCCAATTTCCGTTAAGTAAAGGCATGGAACACTTTCCCAGAAAGAAAATTAAATTGTCTTATGAATCAATTATGATAGCCACTTATGGATTGCATACCAAAGATGATAATACCTAGATCTATTCTTGTTTTTATGCCTAGCTAGGGGCGTTAAACGATAGCGATTGTTGGGAGGCAACCCAATTGTATTCTTGTTCTTTGCTTTTTGTTCCTGTTTAGTAATAAATAATTCATCTAGCCTCTGGTTAGAGGTGGTTTTATGTTTAATTAGTGTTTGTGCCAAGTAAAACCTATAGGATCTTCTTGGGTGATAATTATTTGATCTTCCTAAAAAAGACAGAAACTTTCTGCTCACGAAAACAATTGTTAAAAATCACCAGAGAGTGATAAAATACTGATTCCAACTGCAGTTGATCAATAAACAAATTACCTAGGTCTTCCTATTTTTCAGAATTTTTGGACTTACAGAGGTATTTGTATGAATCAGATTGCTACAGACTGTTCTGTTTTGACAGATTCTGTTTTTCGTGTGTTGTTTGCTTATTTTAATGAATCTATGGGCAGTATCGGGGGGTATGAACCATAGAGAAGTTGGAATACAGTAGGTTTAACACCAATATAAATAAATAATGAGTTCATTACAGTACCTTAAGGGGTGGTTTGTTTTCTTATACTAACGGAGCTCATGAAATTTTCTGCTAAGTTTTGTGTTGTGAAGTTTTCAAGTTTTTGGGTAAATATTTGATGGATTTTGGAATAAGGAGTGGCAAGAGCCTAAGCTTGGGGATGCCCAAGGCACCCCAAGGTAAAATTCAAGGACAACCAAAAGCCTAAGCTTGGGGATGCCCCGGAAGGCATCCCCTCTTTCGCCTTCATCTATCGGTAACTTTACTTGAGGCTATATTTTTATTCACCACATGATATGTGTTTTGCTTGGAGCGTCTTGTGTGATTTGAGTCTTTGATTTTTTGTTTACCACAATCATCCTTGCTGTACACACCTTTTGGGAGAGACACACATGAATCGGAATTTATTAGAATACTCTATGTGCTTCACTTATACCTTTTGAGCTAGATAGTTTTGCTCTAGTGCTTCACTTATACCTTTTTAGAGCACCGCGGTGGTTTTATTTTGTAGAAATTATTGATCTCTCATGATTCACTTATATTATTTTGAGGGTCTTTTAGAACAGCATGGTAATTTGCTTTGGTTATAAAATTAGTCCTAATATGATGGGCATTCAAGATGGGTATAATAAAAACTTTCATATAGAGTGCATTGAATACTATGAGAAGTTTGATACTTGATGATTGTTTTGAGATATCAAGATGGTGGTATTAGAGTTATGCTAGTTGAGAATTTGTGAATTTGAGAAATACTTGTGTTGAGGTTTGCAAGTCCCATAGCATGCACGTATGGTAACCGTTGTGTAACAAATTTGAAGCATGTGGTGTTTCTTTGATTGTCCTCCTTATGAGTGGCGGTCGGGGACGAGCGATGATCTTTTCCTACCACTCTATCCCCCTAGGAGCATGCGCGTAGTGCTTGGTTTTGATGACTTGTAGATTTTTGCAATAAGTACGTGAGTTCTTTATGACTAATGTTGAGTCCATGGATTATACGAACTCTCATCCTTCCACCATTGCTAGCCTCTCTAGTACCACGCAACTTTCGCCGGTACCATAAGCCCACCATTTACCTTCCACAAAACAGCCACCATACCTACCTATTATGGCATTTCCATAGCCATTCCGAGATATATTGCCATGCAACTTTCCACCGTTCCGTTTATTATGACACGCTTCGTCATTGTCATATTGCCTTGCATGATCATGTAGTTGACATCGTATTTGTGGCAAGGCCACCATTCATTATTTTTCATACATGTCACTCTTGATTCATTGCCCATCCCGGTACACCTTGAGTTTTAATCCTTGAGTTGTAAATAAATAGAAGTGTGATGATCATCATTATTAGAGCATTGTCCCGTGTGAGGAAACAAAAGGAGATAAAGGCCAAAAAAAGAGAAGTCCCAAAAAATGAGAGAAAAGAGAGAAGGGGCAATGTTACTATCCTTTTTCCACACTTGTGCTTCAAAGTAGCAGCATGATCTTCATGATAGAGAGTCTCTTATTTTGTCACTTTCATATACTAGTGGGAATTTTCATTATAGAACTTGGCTTGTATATTCCAACAATGGGCTTCCTCAAAGTGCCCTAGGTCTTTGTGAGCAAGCAAGTTGGATGCACACCCACTTAGTTTCTTTTGTTGAGCTTTCATACATTTATAGCTCTAGTGCATCCGTTGCATGGCAATCCCTACTCACTCACATTGAAATCTATTGATGGGCATCTCCATAGCCCATTAATACGCCTAGTTGATGTGAGACCATCTTCCTCTTTTTTGTCTTCTCCACAACCACCATTCTATTCCAGCTATAGTGCTATCACCATGGCTCATGCTCATGTATTGTGTGAAAGTTGAAAAGTTTGAGAATACTAATGTCGGCTTCCTGGGAATGGGGGTCCCCAGACTTGCCTACCTACGGCCCACGGCGTGGCTCCGCCAGCGGCCCTGTACGGCCCATCTTCATCAGCAAACACTCAAGACCCTTGCGAGGCGGACGACGCAAGACCTCCTCGGGGGCGGCCTCACCAGGCTGGCTCGCGAGGGGCGGAGAGATCCAGGAAAGGGGCACCTCGCGAGGTTCCTGTGATGCAAGCCATGACGACCAAGGCCAGGCGGGTGCTAGCGCGCGCAGTGTACTCGTTTCCTCTTTGGTGCTAAAGAGGCGGGCGCAGGCGAGGAGTCCCGAGGCATCAGGCAAAGGTTTCCATATCGGTGTAACAAGACCAAGACCAGCAGGATGGCAGGACGGAGGTCACCGTGGAGCCTTTGGCAGGCGAAGACCACCTTTGGTCAGGATAACTTGTACTGCTTGTCTCCCTTCAAAATTGGCTGTTGTTGGATCCCTTCCCGCCTACATTTGGTAAGAGGACCAGGGCCTCTATAAATAGGACTAGACACCACAGTAGGAGGTAACGGATCTTGGATCGGATCCATTCCATCCTCGCACACACAAGCTCACTGAGCCCAAGAACACCTCTCCTCAGGAGGCTATTCTTCCCTTGTACTAGTTGATCCTCGGCCTGCAAGGCAATCCACCACACCACACTGGAGTAGGGTATTACACCACATCGGTGGCCCGAACTAGTATACTCTCTTGTGTCCCTTGTTCTTTGGGTTCGGTGAGCTGAGCTTTGAGATTGCGGTGAGAGTGAGAGCTGGGGAGGGAAAGATCTTCGTGTGCACCCCAGAGTTCGAACCTTGAGGGTTTTGTCGGAACCCGTGAACCGACATTTGGCGCGCCAGGTAGGGGTGCACTGAAGTTTTCCTTCCATCGATCCGCGTCCCATTGCTCCGCCGCATCCATGGTCGATGCTCGTCGAGCCCGCGCTGAGCGCCGGGCCGCCCTCGCCGCCCGTGTCGCTCAGACGGCCCCTGTCGGCGGGCCCCTCTGTCGTTCTCCGTCACCCGCTACCAATGCCGCCACCGGCCCGGCGGGAAACGAGCAGCAGGCCTCATCGCTGCACCCCTCGGTGCGGTGGGACGGTCGCACTGCCACCCCGTCGCTGACTCCGGCGGGCTCCACGTCTCACGCTCGTCACGCTCCCACGGATGCGCAGGCCGCGCTGCTCATGGCACGCGAGCTCCCGCGCTACCGCCCAGTCGACGACCTCTACGAGAATTGGTTGGACCGCATCGCCGAGCTCATCAGCGCCGCTGGGGGCTCTCCCGCACCGTCCCTCTCGCTGCCTCGCCCTCCGCCAGCTGCGGGCGACATAGCTCATGGAGCGCTTCCGCCACCTCCGCACCAAGACGGCGCCCTGGCACCAAGACGCGCGGTCCCCCGGCGCGACCCACCGCGCCGGGCGCCCGCGCATGAAGAAGGAAGCTCCCAAGAAGTTTCCCGACCGCAAGAAAATGCTCCACCGCTACCAGCACCGCCGCGTCAAGATCGCCTGCCGTGGCGAGACCACGCGCCGCTTGCCATGGCGGTGCAAGGGCGCCAAGACCAAGCTCCACCCCCACGATGGGCCCTGGTGGCCACGACCGGCTGCCGTGCCTTCGCCCCAGAGCTGCGTAGCGTCGTTTAGCCGGGCAAGTTCAAGCCCGACCTGCCTTCGCGCTACGATGGCACCCCCGACCCTGCAGAGTTCCTGCAGCTCTACGAGTTGAGCATTGAAGTGGCCAACGGTGACGAGAGAGTCATGGCGAACTGGTTCCCCATGGCCCTCAAGGATGGCGCTCGCTCGTGGCTCCTGAACCTGCCCGTGGGATCAATTTCCTCCTAGGGTGAGATGCGCGACCGCTTCAACGCTAACTTCCAGGGCACTCACGACCGCCCACCGGCCGCGGGTGACCTGCAGCGAATCAAGCAGCAGCCAGGAGAGAACCTGCAGAAGTACATCCAGCGCTTCAACAGCGTCTACCTCAAGATCCCAAGGTGACAAACGAGGCCATCATCTCAGCGTTCTCTGACGGTGTACGCGATGTCAAGATGATGGAAGAGCTTTCTATCCACGAAGACCTGTGCACGGCTTTGGAGATGTTCAACCTGGCGGGCAAGTGCGCAAGAGCTTAGGAGGGGCGCCTCTCCCTCCTTGAGCTCCCAACTGCAGACCCAGAAGAGAAGAAGGCCAAGCCCGAGGACTCTAAGCGCAAGGGGGCAGCCGTGCTCGCAATTGAGCCCGAGACGAAGCGCGGCCGGGACCAACCCGAGTCGTCCAAGAGAAGCCGCCCATTCTGCGCCTTTCACAACGTGCACAGCCACAACACCAACGACTGTCAAGAGCTCAGGGCCATCCATGATGGACGCTTCGGTCGACGCCCCGAGCGCAACGACCGGGGCTACGCCGAGGAGGAGGACGAAGTGGAGGACGCTGGGACAACCGCGGCCCCCGCCAGGAGTGGCGCGACCGACCTCGGGAGGACCACTGGTAGGACCGGCCTCGTGAGGGCGCGTGGAGGGACCGGCCTCGTGAGGACCGCCCTCAGGGCAACGCTGGCCTCCCTCCGCTGCCGCCACCACCAAGGAGAAATGACGACCACCATCAGGGCAAGGTGGTTGGGGGCTTCCTGGAGCCGCGCGGTGTTGCCTGTATCTTGGGTGGCACTTAGGCCCTAGCCTCCCAGCGCCTCTTCAAGCAATTTGCTCGCGAGGTGAATGCAGTTGTCCTCAGGCTGGAGGCCACGCGCCCGCTCAGGTGGTCCAAGTACGCTATTACCTTCAGCTTGTCAGACCAGCTCAAGTGGGCGACCGCTGGCGCCCCCCCCCCCCCCCCGATGCTCTGCTCGCCCATCATCAGCAATGTTCAAGTCACCAAGACCCTCATTGACGGTGGCGCGAGACTCAATGTCCTATCCGTCGAGACGTTCAATCGCCTCCAAGTACCCTGTGATCAGCTGCAGCCTACCAAGCCCTTCTCAGGAGTCACCGACGGCTCCACCACCCCGATAGGGCAGGTTCACCTTCCTGTCACCTTCCGCACCCGCGAGAACTACCGAACAGAGCTCATCGACTTCTACGTCGCCCACCTTCGCCTGCCGTACAACATCATCCTCTGGTATCCGGCCCTGTCCAAGTTCATGGCAGTGATTCACCATGGGTACAACGTCCTCAAGATGCCAGGGACTGGTGGCATCATCACTGTCGCCTATGAAGAAAGGGACGCAGTGTGCGCGCTTACCAAGCTGCAGCAGCCGAAGACCCGGACAACGAAGGCGTCATCCACCCTCCTGAGGTCATCCCCAAGACAAAGAAGCAGCTACTCCACCAAGGACCTCAGGGGAGCGGCATCACCAGCAGCATCACCTCAGGATCTGCACCCGCAGGCGGGGCGCCTCCCTCCCTCGCATAGGAAGGCGTGCCCGGCGCCCTCCTGGACTGGGCTCAGGGGCTCTCTTCTGGAGGGCCTCGGACCTGGCCAATCTCACGAGGGAGGCACTCGGGCACCATGTTGAGGCATGCTTTGCTGCACGTTTTCCCCAGGAGGGCGCCAGGCGAGGAGCGCCTGGTGCTCAGGAGTTCATCACCAAGACCACTCAGGAGCTACAAGATGCAAGAGCCATGCGTGGCGATCGCCGCCCACCACCTGGCGCAGCTCCCCATCTTGGCGAGGACGATGGGCTGCGCATCTGCGTCGACATTCCAGGGCTCAACCGGGCTGCATCTCAGGAGCGCTTCCGGCCTTCACGCGTTCGGCGGTGCGAGGGTCCAGCTCACAGCCATGTCGGCATGCCATTTGGCCTGCCGAGCGTGGCAGCCGCATTCCAGCGCCACCTGCGGAGCATCCTGGCGACTCAGGAGGCCAGGCATCACACAGTCCTAGCGGAGATTGCGACGGTCCTTGAAGAACCACCCGAGCCCCCAGAGCCTCCCGAGGCTCAGGGCCCTGGTGGCTCATGAGGAGCGACTTCTTCATCGCGCACCTTTGGCTACTCCAACACCCCTCCAACAACGGTACCATGTGACATTTTAATTTATCCGGCTGGGAGCGCACCTCGGGCTGCATCATTCCCAGGCCGCACGGGCCTGCCCCTGCGCCATGTATCCTTTTGCATTTCTTAGCTTACTCTGTTGGGGGCGCCCCTCGGGCTGCATCATCCCCAGGCCGCTCGGGTCCGACCCAGTGGCATGTATTATTCCTGCATCTACATGAACTAGTTTGCTTCCTCGCATGAGTTATCTATGGTTATCACCCGCCTGCCTGGTACTTCGATACCATGAGTGCCGTACGCCCTTGCAAGCCCACCCACGACCACCTCATGATTAAGGACTGGCATGGCGTCTGTGCTCGGGTTTGTCCCTGCAGCGTCGCTAAATCCAAGAGCCTGAGCTCTGGCTCGCGGGCCTGTCCCGTGTACGTCACCTCCCGTGGCTCTTGGTGCCTTGTTCTTGCATGAGCTAATCGTGGATGGGCAGGCCAGGGCGCGCGACCCGGTGCCTCGCCACCACGGGAGCCGCGCGCCGGTTGTCTTTCTTCAGGATCCTTCGCATGAGAAGACTAGGCACATCGTCTGTGCACGGGTCCGTCCCTGCAGCGTCGATAAACCCAACGGCTAAGCTCTGTCTGGTGGGCCGGCCCCGTTCACGTCACCTCTTGGGGTCGTTGGTGCTTGGCCTTCTCATGTGATAGCCTTAGGAGATTTGTTCGGCGCAGGTTGCCTAACCATCTCGCAGGACCACCACAGCCATCAAGAACCAAGACCAGGCGCAACCTGCCTTGAGGTAGGGCCTCGTGAGTCCCGCGCTGGCTCACGAGTGCCAAGACACACCTCGCCCAGCCCTATTGTGCAAGCCACGTGTCAGGGCGGGGTTGTACACGCCCCGGGGGCTCCACTTAGAGGGAGCCCTCACCCACGTACCAGTGGAAGCACCATGCTCCGCGCTGGTCGTCGACACGGTCGAGGAGCGGCTATGCCCGTGCAAGTGCGGAAGCACTATGCTCCGCGCTGGTGATAAACAACTAAGGGCGGCCCCATGGCCGTATCAACCTCAGGGAGCCTCCAAGCTCGGTGTCTGGCCTCATCGCAACACGTCCCCTCGGGAGAGTCGCGCGAGGGGGCTGGGCACGGGGGCTGCACTCAGGTCACGCCCAAGCGTACGCCACCCTGCCAGGTCCCTCGGACCTGGTCGTCGCGCGCCCCTCCCGAGCGGAGCCTCGGCGAGGGAAAAGGTATGAAGGTCGTTTGAGCATCAAGGGGGACTCCTGAGCATCGCGACTCAGGAGCCTAACTGGCCACATAGCCCCTCACTCCTTGGTCCCGTCCTGGCGATCCGGATGGCCCAACGGCGGCTAAGGTATGCGCGGAGTCGGGCCCTGCCGACGTAGAACACTAAGGCCTACCCTCGCATCTCCTTCCCGCAAGCTGTTTGCACATCAAGAGGGACTCCTGAGCATCGCGACTCAGGAGCCTAACTGGTCATGTAGCCCCTCACCCCTTAGTCCCGTCCTGGCGATCCGGACGGCCCAACGGCGGCTGAGGTATGCGCGGGGTTGGGCCTTGCCACGTAGAACAACAAGCAAACGGGAAGGAAATCGCAAAATCTCAAATAAATATTACAATACATACTATTCTTTAAATACCAAACACAAGTCTAACGCCTCCACGAGGCATGGTGCGTGTTGCAGAGGCAAAGTAGGAAAAGGAGTCGCCATCAGGTCATCTCATCATCCCTGGACGTAGCCGTCGCTTGCAAGAGGTGCCCCTTCGACGGTGACGTTGCCCTCACCTGTGCCGCCCGCCGGAGTTGCAGGTTCAGCAGCACCACCAGTTGAGGGCGCAGGGTCGAAGGCACGAAACTTCTTCAACAAAGCCTCCACCTGGCCCTTCACGGCTTCGGCAGCAGCTGCGCAGCGCTCGTCATCCACAGGCTCCAGCAGCTCGTCGAGGTTGGCGTCAGGATCACGAAGATGGAGGTGGCTGAAGACGCGCGTCAGCGCGGCCGAGGAGAATGCGCGGGCTTCCCCCTCCACCAAGGGGCCGATCCCGTCCGCGACATCCTCAAGCGCCGCAACCAGATGAGGAAGCAGCTGGCTGGGGCCCTCATCGTCTGTCGCCAGCGGCTCCTCCAAGCCCTTCTCGTAGAGTGCCCGCAGCGCCACGCGGGACTTCTCCTCAAGGGACTTGAAGGCCACGCGGTCCTCAGCCAGGACCTTCGCCTTGGCTTCCAGCTCAGCCTTCTCTGCCTTCATCTTTTGCTCCAGCTTCTTCAGCCGGCTGTGCTCCATGGCCTACGCCTTCGCCAACTGCTCCAGCTAGGCGTCGCGACCCCTGACGGCGTCCTCTAGGGCCTTCATCTTCTCCTCCTCCGCCTTGCGGTCTCGAGCCTCTGCCACACGCTCATTGCACATGGTCTCCAGCTCGGCCTCCAGCGACCGCCAGCGATCCTGGGTGGCCCCAGCATCCTTCAGCGCCACCTCGCGAGCAACTGCAGCTTGGGCGACGGCCTGCTTGTCTTTCTCGGAGGCCGCCGCAGCCTGGCTCAGCGCCTCCCGGACGGACACATCGGAGTGAAGCTAGCCAGAGATCAGCTCAAGGCACTCGGCCACCAGGCGACAGTCGGTGCTTGAAGATCCTCCCGCAGCAGGGTCAGCGCAGAGAGAGCATGCTCCAGGACGTCAGGGAAGGCGGAAGGATCCGGGGTCAGCAGTGCGGCCGAAGGAGGAGGAAGCAACGTCGTCACCATGGCCTAGGAGGCTGTGAGCTCCTGAGCTTTGGGGACCCTAGCAACCGAGCTGGACGTTGGCACCGCTGGAGCCAGCGGCGCTACGGGGGCTGCCTCCTCCTGAGGACGCTCCCCCAAGCCTCACGAGGATGATCGGGCCGGAGAAGCGCGAGCGCCGTCACTGCCCTTCCCCACGGAGGGTGGTGCAGCCGCCGCAGGCGATTTGGTCCCAAGCAGTACCACCGCTTCCTCCTTCCTCTTCTTTGCCGCGGGCGTCGGCCTAATTGCACAATGGAGAAGCATCAAGAATCAGCAGAAGCAAGAACAAGGTAGGACGAGAACACTTACTGGTCCACCATGGCATAGTCCCTCCGCTTCTTAAGCTTGAAGCCTGAGAGCTTCGCAGCCTGAGGTGCGGGCACGCATGCTCCAGGAGCGGAAAGAGGGGGCGGCAAATGGGCCGGAAGCAGCTCCAGGCATCGTCAGAGCAGGGGCGTCGTCTCGGGAGATCAGCGCCGACCTGCCCCTCGTCGGAACCTCGGCCGGTGGCCTCATCCGGGGACTAACCTTGGACCTCGTGGATCCCCCTGCCACGGGCAGCTCCTCCCTCTCCAGGGGGACATCGGCCTCGTTATCGTCATCAGGTAGGGTGCGGAGGATGTCGGCCTTGCGCAAAGGGGAGGTCGTCGCTTCCGAGTCGTGCTCCTCCTCCTCCTCCTCTTCCTCCTCGCAAGACTCGTCAGAAGACACGTCCACTGGAGTTATCTTCACCGGGACGTTCGAGGGCGTAGGCGGCACAAGCCCACGCCCGTCAAAGACGGGCATGGCGGCGGCAGCCTCCGCCCCATCTGGGTGGCGGAACAAGGGAACGAAAGAGTCCGGCGGTTACCCTTGGTTGTCCCCAACGAAGGAGCGGAGGGCCGAGCGCAACTCCTCGTCAGAAAGGGCCTCCGGACGTAGGCGGAGGTCGTCCCCTTCGTCTCCAAGCTTCCACAAGGGGCGCGATCGCGCCTGGAGGGGAGCCACGCGCTGCGCCATGAACTCTTTAACGATCATGGCTCCCGTCAGCTTCGCCACCCTTGGGTCAACGGGCTTCAGGTCGGCGGTCATCCTCTCCAACACCCGTGCCGCCCGAGGGTCGGTGAGCATCGCGGGAGACCACCCATCGTGGGACATGGGCATCTCCATCGGCAGCACCAGCCGGGGGTGGGAGCATTTGGCATCCATCAGGACCCAATTGCTCCTGAAGCCCTCGGCCTTCTTCCCGACCTTCGAGATCGCGTTGGTCTTGTTGGCCGCGACGAAGTTGATGCACCCCGAGTTGTGGCCCTCCTTGATCCGGAGGAAGAAGAAGTGGCGCAGCAGTGCCACGGATGGCATCACGCCAACGTACGCCTTGCAGTAGAAGGCGAAGATCGACAGGAGGAGGATGGAGTTGGGATGAAGATCGAGGGCGTGAATCTTGTAATGGCTGAGGACGGAGTAGAAGAAGTCGGAGAAGGGGGGAACCAACCCGGCGACGATGCTGCTCATGAAGAAGGGGTAGAAGGTGCTGCCTAAGGCCTGCGGCTCGGTGAAGCCAGCCTGGAGCACAATCTTCCTCTTCTCATCACCTTCCACCGTCATCAGGAGCACGGCGACAAGGTTTTTCTCCGAAACGCTCGGCGCATCAAGCGCAGACTCGTACCAGGATGGCGGAGGAGCGGCCTGAGATTTTTTGGGCGCCATTAGCGGCAGGCTTGAAGGAGGATTTGGGTGGATTTGGAGTCTCTGGAAGCGAAGAGCAAGAAATGGGATCTGGAGCAAGACGAAGGAAAGCAATGATGGCAAATGCAGCCCGCGCCAGCCTTTTGTCAGTCGGGCAGTTGACGAGGCAGCGTGGGGAAGCGGAGACGCCCACGCCCCATCAATCGCCACACGTCAACCGAGGCCGCAGGCTATTGGGGCCTGCGGCGCTCCGCACTTGTCCCTTGGCTTCGCCTCGAAGCCAAGTCCGAGCGCGCCTTGGGCCCGGGGGCTACTATCGGCGTCCTGGGAACGCGGGTCCCCAGACTTGCCTGCCTGCGGCCCATGGCGTGGCTCCGCCAGCGGCCATGTACGTCCGATCTTCATCAGCAAACACTCAAGACCCTCGCGAGGGCCAAGCCTCACGAGGCGGACGACGCAAGACCTCCTCGGGGGCAGCCTCACCAGGCTGGCTCGCACGGGGCGAAGATATCAAGGCAAGGGGCACCTCGCGAGGCTCCTGTGACGCAAGCCATGATGACCAAGGCCAGGCGGGCACCAGCGCGCGCAGTGTACTCGTTTCCTCTTTGGTGCTAAAGAGGTAGGCGCAGGCGAGGAGTCCTGAGGTATCAGGCAAAGGTTTCCATATCAGTGCAACAAGACCAAGACCAACAGGACGGTAGGACGGAGGTCACCGTGGAGCCCAGGACGGCGTCACCACCAGAGCCTTTGGCAGGCAAAGACCACCTTTGGTCAGGATAACTTGTACTGGTTGTTTCCCTTCAAAATTTGCTGTTGTTGGATCCCTTCCCACCTACATTTGGGAAGAGGACCAGGGCCTCTATAAATAGGACTAGCCACCACAGTAGGAGTGAACGGATCTTGGATCGGATCCATTCCATCCTCGCACACACAAGCTCACTGAGCCCAAGAACACCTCTTCTTAGGATGCTATTCTTCCCTTGTACTAGTTCGTGCTCGGCCTGCAAGGCAATCCACCACACCACACTGGAGTAGGGTATTACACCACATCGGTGGCCCGAACTAGTATAAACTCTTGTGTCCCTTGTTCTTAGGGTTCGGCGAGCTGACCTTTGAGATTGCAGTGAGAGTGAGAGCTAGGGAGGGAGAGATCTTCGTGCGCACCCCAGAGTTCGAACCTTGAAGGTTTTGCCGGAACCTGTGATCCGACAACTAAAGTATGAAACAATTGCTTGGCTTGTCATCGGGGTTGTGCATGATTTGAGGATTTTGTGTGACGAAGATGGAGCATAGCCAAACTATATGATTTTGTAGGGATGAACTTTCTTTGGCCATGTTATTTTGAGAAGACATGATTACATTGTTAGTATGCTTGAAGTATTATTATTTTTATGACAATATTAAACTTTTGTCTTGAGTCTTTCGGATCTGAACATTTATGCCACAATAAAGAAAATTACATTGAAAATTATGTTAGGTAGCATTCCACATCAAAAATTCTGTTTTTATCATTTAACTACTCGAGGACGAGCAGGAATTAAGCTTGGGGATGCTTGATACGTCTCCAACGTATCTATAATTTTTGATTGTTCCATGCTATTATATTATCTGTTTTGGATGTTTAATGGGCTTTAATATGCTCTTTTATATTATTTTTGGGACTAACCTATTAACCGAAGGCCCAGTGCCAGTTTCTATTTTTTTTGCGTATTTCAGTGTTTTCAAGAAAAGGAATTCCAAATGGAATCCAAATGGAATGAAGCCTTCGCGATGATCTTTCTTCGAATGAAAGCAATCCAGAAGACTTGGAGTTGAAGTCTAGAACTCCACGAGGTGGGCACGAGGCAGGAGGGCGCGCCTAGGGGGGTAGGCACGCCCCCACCCTCATGGGCCCCATGGAGCTCCACCGACGTACTTCTTTCGCCTATATATACTTTTATACCCTAAAAACATCAGGGGGAGCCACGAAACCACTTTTCCACCACAGCAACCTTCTGTACCCATGAGATCCCATCTTGGGGCCTTTTTCGGCGATCTGCCGGAAGGGGAACCGATCATGGAGGGATTCTACATCAACACCATAGCCTCTCCGATGATGTGTGAGTAGTTTACCACAGACCTTCGGGTCTATAGTTATTAGCTAGATGGCTTCTTCTCTCTCTTTGGTTCTCAATACAAAGTTCTCCTCGATGTTCTTGGAGATCTATTTGATGTAATACTCTTTTGTGGTGTGTTTGCCGAGATCCGGTGAATTGTGGATTTATGATCAAGATTATCTATGAATAATATTTGGTTCTTCTCTAATTCTTATATGCATGATTTGGTATCTTTGCAAGTCTCTTTGAATTATCGGTTTAGTTTGGCCTACTAGAATGATCTTTCTTGCAATGGGAGAAGTGCTTAGCTTTGGGTTCAATCTTGCGGTGTCCTTTCCCAGTGACAATAGGGGCAGCAAGGCACGTATTGTATTGTTGCCATGGAGGATAAAAAGATGGGGTTTATATCATATTGCTTGAGTTTATCCCTCTACATCATGTCATCTTGCTTAATGCGTTACTCTGTTCTTACGAACTTAATACTCTAGATGCATGCTGGATAGTGGTCGATGTGTGGAGTAATAGTAGTAGATGCAGATTCGTTTCGGTCTACTTGACACAGACGTGATGCCTATATTCATGATCATTGCCTAGATATTCTCATAACTATGCGCTTTTCTATCAATTGCTCGGCATTAATTTGTTCACCCACAGTAATACCTGATATCTTGGGAGAAGCCACTAGTGAAACCTATGGCCCCCGGGTCTATTTCTTATTATATTGAATCTCTTTTATTTACATCGCATCCCATTTACTATTTTGCAATCTTTACTTTCCAATCTATACAACAAAAATACCAAAAATATTTATCTTACCATCTTTATTAGACCTCACTGTTGCGAGTGACCGTGAAGGGATTGACAACCCCTTTATCGTGTTGGTTGCAAGGTTCTTGATTGTTTGTGCAGGTACTAGGTGGCTTGTGTGTTATCTCCTACTGGATTGATACCTTGGTTCTCAAAAACCGAGGGAAATACTTATGCTACTTTGTTGCATCACCCTTTCCTCTTCAAGGGAAAACCAATGCATGCTCAAGAGGTAGCGGGTATTACACTGCAAGGTGGCCCGAACCTAGGTAAACTGTTGTGTCTCTTTTCCATTCAGTTCATCGAGCTAGGCCGTGAGGTTAGCGAGTAGGCAGACTTGGGAGGACGAGTTCTTCGCACGCACCCCAGAGTTCGAACCCCTCACGGGTCTGCGGAACCTGAAATCTGACATTTGGCGTGCCACGTAGGGGTGCGTCGAAGCTTCGCCTCTCTGTCCGCTACGCCTCTCCGTTCAACTCTCATGATGGGCGCCGCTCCTCCGGCCGGATGGACGGGTGCGCACAGAGGCGCCGTGGGTCTCCGAGCCTTCACCCCCGCCTTACGGCAAGTGCAGTGGCCGCCCAAGTTCAGGCCGGAGATGCCGCCTCGCTATGACGGTGCGGCGGATCCAACAGGTTTTCTCCAGGCATACGAGGAGGCCGTTTGGGCGGCCGGCGGCGACGACAAGGTCATGGCCAACTGGTTTCCCATGGCCCTCGCAAGCGTACCACGCGCCTGGCTGCTCAGCCTGCCAGGATCTTCTGTGGCCTCTTGGGAGGAGCTGCGCGGCCTCTTTATCACACGCTTCGAGGCACCGGCGCCCCACGCCGTCGCAGCCCTCCTCGGTGGTTTGCAGGCGCTGCCCTCGGACCGCCACGTCAAGCAGTTCTTCTGCCAAGTGGCTGCCGCCCGCATGCAGCAGGGAGCCCCTCCGGGATGGGCGGCACCCAAGGCCGACCTCACCTTCGACTCGAGGGACCACCCAACAACCACCGCGGGCGCAGGTGCGCTCCCGATGTTCTGCACCCCCACCATCTACAACTTGGCGGTAACCAAGACCCTCATTGATGGAGGGACCGGCCTCAATGTGCTCTCCGTGGAAGCTTTCGGCTTGCTTCACGTGCCCCAAGGCCGGCTCCGCCCCACCAAGCCCTTCTTCGGGGTCGTTGACGGTTCCACCTGCCCCTTGGGGCAGATCCACCTCCCCGTCACCTTCGGAACCCGCGACAACTACCGCACCGAGCTTATAGATTTTGATATCACCCGCATCAGCCTCCCGTACAACGCCGTCCTCAGGTACCCGGCCCTTGCCAAGTTCATGGCAGCGACTCACCCTGCCCACAACCTCATGAAGATGCCGGGAAGCAGCGGCGTCCTCACCATGGCAGGAGACACCAAGGACGCACTGCTGGCCCTCAAATCGCCTTCAGGGCCACAGCAGCAGCGCGTCCGGCCGAGGAAGGGGCCCCAGAGGTCCCGGGGGCTGCGCCAGCAAAGAAGAAGCAACTGTTCTCTCAAGATCGGGCCGAGACGAAGCAGGTGCCGGCCGATGAAGATGGGGCATCGGGTGCCACCTTCACCATAGGCGCCAACCTTCCTCCAGATCAAGAAAAGGCGCTGGTCGACTTCTTACGCGCGAACAAGGGAGTGTTCGTATGGGAGCCCAAGGATTTGGTTGGGATCCCGAGGGGAATAATCGAGCATCACCTGAGGGTGTGCCCCTAATGCACGACCAGTGAAGCAGAAGGCCCGACGGCAGTCCACAGAGAAGCAGTTGTTCATCGTCCAAGAAACCCGCAAGCTGCAAGACGATGGCGTCATTCTGGAGGTGCGGTACCCACAATGGTTGGCGAACCCGGTCGTGATCCCCAAGAAAGGCGGGAAGGCGCATGTGCGTCGACTTCACCAACCTCAATAAGGCTCGCCCTCAAGACCCCTTCCCGCTTCAGTGCATCGATCAGATCGTTGACTCCACCGTCAAGTGTGACCTGCTGTGCTTCCTGGATGCCTTCTCGGGCTATCATCAAATCAAGATGGTGGTGCAAGATGTTGAGAAGACGGCCTTCCTAACCCCATGCGGGGTGTACTGCTACACCTGCATGCTGTTTGGCCTACGCAACGCCAGGGTAACCTTCCAGCAGCTGATGCACATCACTCTGGGCCAGCAGCTCTGGAGGAACGCTGAGGCATACGTCGACGACATAGTGGTGAAGTCTCGGGAGGCAAGGACCCTTATCGAGGACCTGGAGGAAACATTTGCCAGTCTACGCACATTGGATCTATGGCTCAACCCAAAGAAATGTGTGTTTGGCATCCCCTCCGGCAAGCTGCTAGGCTTTCTGGTGTCACACAGGGGAATCAAGGCAAACCCTGAGAAACTCAAGGCCATAGAAAGCATGTGCCTGCCGCAGACTCTCAAGGAGATGCAGAAGTTGGCGGGTTGCGTGACCTCGCTGGGGCGTTTCATCTCCAAGTTGGGAGAACACGCCCTCCCGTTCTTCAAACTGATAAAAAGAAGGGGTCGTTCAAGTGGACTCCGGAGGCTGACGCGGCATTTCAGGACCTCAAGAGATACCTCACCAGCCCACCAGTGATGGTAGCGCCATGCCCTCTTGAGCCACTGGTGCTTTACCTGGCCGCCACACCACACTCTGCTAGCGTAGCGCTAGTGGCGGTCCGGGAGGAGCGCCAGGCAAAGGGTCCACCAGGCGACGCCACGCGATAGGTCAAGACAACGCAGTTTCAAGACGGCGCTCTTGAGGCTCCGGCGGCACCAGCAGATGACCAGGCCCCTCAAGACGGCGCTCTTAAGGCCCTGGCTGCCACCGCAAATGGTCAAGCTCCTGAGGTCTTCCAGCCTCAGGAGGTACAAGACCCCACCAGCACTTCTGCCCTCATCGAGCACCCGGTGTACTTCATTAGCACGGTATTGTGTGACGCGCGGGCATGCTAACTGTCGGGGTTTTGGTGCGACATATGCCAAAGGATGGCTTATCATGGTGGGGGAGAGTAAGACGTCGCCGGTGCCTGGAAACGGGATGAGGCGTAGACACGAATGCCGACGCACTTTACCCAGGTTCGGGGCTCTCCTAGGAGATAACACCCCTAGTCCTGCTCTGCGGGGTCTCCGCATGATCACTATCTCAACAAGTAGCTACAAGTTGCTCCTTGAGCTGTTCTTGTTAGATGAGGAAGAAGGGCAGGGCTAGCTCGACTCCTCCCTCTATGTGTGTGTGTGGTCTAAGAGGCTGAACCCTTTGCATGGGTGTCCTGGGGGGGCGTTTATATAGTCCTACCCCCAGGGGTACAATGGTAATTTGGCCGGGTGGTAGGACCCGGCTGTCAGTGTCTCTGGTGGGCGACTTCTCCAGCGGCAGCTGGGGCCCGCCACCTGGTGGGTCCCGCCGGCTGTCTCGTACTTGGCCGACAGGCCGCGCCCGCCGCTTACGGGTCTTGCCGGCTTCTTAGTACTGTGGCAGTGCCTCTAATGATGTGTGCTTTGTCGGGGAGAGCGTGGCTACAGTCCTGCCGCCTGGTGGGCGTTCACTTTAGCCACTCCCCATCTCTTCTGGTTAACGTCGCACAAACTCCAAGGAAGGGGGAGGGCCGCCTGGTCAGGAGCCGGCCTCCCCCTGAGCCGACTGGTCAGGGCTCGCCGCCTTCTGGCCTCTCACGGACAGGTAGGGCCCGTCGCCTGTGGGCCGTATCGACAACCCGTCATGGGAGCATGGCCTTCTCTGCCATGGATGATGTCATGGGTTGCGTGGCAATAGTGCCGCGCCGAGCAAGGGATCTCAGCCCTGTACGCTGCACTGTGGCCACGCTCCGCCCTGGATTCGGGGGTGGCAGGCCGCACTGTAGCCACGCGTTGTCTCGTCGTGATTATGTGGTTGCTAACTTCGAGGGCGCGAGGGGCCGCCTGCTAGGAGCCAGCCTCTTTGGAGGCCGCCTGCTAGGAGTCGGCCCACTCCGTGGCCGTCTTCTGGATGTTGCCGCCCTCTAGCAGCCGGCCGCTTGGACCAGCCAGCCCCAAGAGGGCGGTCCTTTGTCTTTGATGCTTGAGGGGCGCAGCCAGCCCCAATGTCTTGAAATACCAAGGGAGCTGGATGAGGCTACCCGTGGTTATTTACTCCGATAGTAGTCCCCGAAGCTCGTGGGGCGCCACGGCTGAAAGGGAGAGGAGCCTCAGCAGCTTTCTACTCCGAGTGGTCAGGTTGTTTTGGTTCGTTCATTTTCCGAAGTGCCGACTGGCAGGATTCAGACGTGGCCAGGCAGGCTGCCTGGTGATTTCAAAACGTTGTCGCAGGATCCAGGTGGCGCGCCAGCCGGGCGCCAGGCTTGCTGCCCGCTGTCCGCGCGCCATGCAGCGCCAGCCGGCTGGGCCGGCCTGCCAGCCCACGCGCACGACGGGACGTTGACGCAGGCTGGGGCCCGCCAATACCGGGCCTCGGCACGCGCGCTGATCCACTGTGGCCGAGGCGAACGGTTGGGATTCCGGGGCGCAGTAATTGCACGCCGTTACTGCGCGGTTAACACGGGGTCATGGGGTCGTGGACGCAGTTAATCCCTCGACCCCCCACGTCCTCGCCCCCTCGGCTCTGCCGCCGGGGGCTATAAGTAGGGGGAGGAGGGGGCGGCAGACGCACGTGCGCCCTCCTCTCCCTTCGCCATTTTCTTCCTCTTCTTCTCCATTGTCGCAGTGCCTCTTGCTCTAGCCAAAGCGCTGCCGCAACTCTTCATTGTTAGGCTTCTTCTCGCCGCGGTCTTCTCGCTCCGCCGCGGCTTTGCCCGCCCACCTCCGCGCCGCGCCTCCAACGAGCTCTATCGTCAATGGTGCGCCTACGGCCCGATGACTGGGATGGCTCCAACGTCCATGAGGATCACCTCATGTTTCTTCATCAGACGCGGCGGCTGCCCCGGGAGGCGAGTGTGAAGGTACGCGTCCCCCCGGCGACTGAAATCTCACCGGTGCTGGAAGAGGGCAAGCACGTCATCTTCCGGTCGCATTTCCTCCGTGGTTTCGGCCTTCCGGCGAGTGACTTCCTTTGTACCTTCCTCCACTTCTACCAAGTCCAGCCGCACCACCTTACGACCAACACGGTGGTGCTGCTGGCCGCCTTTGTCAGCATGTGCGAAGGCTACCTCGGCACTCTTCCCACCCTCGAGCTCTGGGCCGAGTGCTTCTACATCAAGCTTGGCACCGCCGCCAAGGGCACGCCGACTCAATGCAGAGCCTGCGTAGCGGTGCGGTGTCCGGGTGCCGAGAACTGTTTCCCGGCCATCACTCTGCTGCAGTCGGCCAAGATGTGGCAGAAGTCCTACTTCTACGTCAAGAACCTCCACCCGACGATGGACTACATCAACCTGTCGGCCTATTGGCCAGCCCGCCTGCTGAGCCGCATGCCAACTGGCGCTACAAGCCGGCCACTCTGTCGGCCGCCTCCAACGCCGCCCTCGCCCGGATGCAGGTGATGACGGAGTCCGAGGGCCTCAAGGGCTCAGACCTGCTGCCGCCTACGTGGCATGCCGAGTGCTTCCCCTCCAGGCCCGTCTGCACATCATCAGCAGCATGAGCGGTCACCGGGACCCTTGCCGGATGTGCACGTGGGACCTGCCGAACGTGGAGGTGGTCCGATTGGTCAATTACTTCTCCAACTTCAAGCTGTCAGAGAAGGACTGGCAATTCAGCAAGCAGCCGTACGACTGCGTGCACCCGCCGCCTGCGGTGAGTCTTGTATTTTTCTTATTTGTTTGCTTGAGTCCTTGCTTTGTCGTCTGATCAGTCGGCAACGGAACAGGTCTTCTCGACCCAGTCGGCCGCCGATGCTCTGGAGCCGGGCTACGTGTTCATGCCGGACCGAACACGAAGCGATGTGGACGACCCCGACTTGGGGGCGGCCGCCATGGAGGAGGACGACGCCACAGGTGGTGGTGGTGGTGGAGCAGGCGGCTCCGGAGGAGGAGGCGGCCTTGAGGACTGGACAGACGACGAGGGGGACGAGAATGAGCCGCCACTCGCCGGCCGCCGACAAGGTGGGTGCGAGCTCCTCAGCCGCGCCAACTGCACCAGGCGGCGCGCCAAAGCGTCGAGCCAGCTCATTTCTGTTCGGCAGCCGGCCGAAGAAGCCCAAGGGCACGGCCGCCACGGCCAAGCGGCAGGAGGTGATACGTCTCCAACATATCTATAATTTTTGATTGTTCCATGCTATTATATTATCTGTTTTGGATCTTTAATGGGCTTTATTATGCACTAATGGCAACATGTACCTAGGTTAGGGTGATAGGCCTGACCTAGATACCCTCGCCAAGGACATTACCCTAAAGTCAAAAGCATTCAAGGGATAACATCATCCACTCGACCAGAAGCATTCCACTCGGAAGATTCAATTTCACTCGACCGTAGCAATAGTCACTCGACGACCAGAAGATCTAAAGTCACTCTGTACAGCAACGGTCGGGCATTTACTCTGTATACTTAATGGTCATTCACGTATCTTTATTGCTGGCGTTATCAATAACGCCCTATCTTTATGTACCTTAAACCCTATGTAACTGAGGGCGTGAGGGGTCTGGAGAACTCTATATAAGCCACCCCCTCCTCAGAAACAAGGGTTCGCAATCCCTGTAACTACACACTCATATTCCAATCGACTGAGCTCCCGAGCACCAAGACATAGGGCTGTTACTTCCACCGCGAAGGGTCTGAACTCGTAAACCTTGTGTGTACAACCTCACCATAGCTGGGATCTTGCCTCTTCATACCTACCCCCCATTCTACTGTCAGTCTTAGAACCATGAAAGTTGGCGCCCACCGTGGGGCAGGTGTCTTGGGCGACTTTTTGGTGAGGTTGCGATTTTTCTGATTCCCATCATCATGGTTTCCGGCGGTGGATTGGCGGAGGGCCGCGAGATCCGTCTCGGCGCGCTCATCTTCGTCGCCGACGACTCCGCCTGGCTCCAGGAAGCTCCCCTCGATGTCGAGACGCTCCTCGTCCGCGGGGCGACGCACTTTCGCGCGTGCATTCACGGCGTCCTTCTATGGCAGCCGTCGACCCAGTATCGGTCGGCTCCCGTGGTGTCCTCGCTCACCGCTGTTTGCCAACACAAGCGATCCGGTCGGTCGCGGCTTCAGCGGTGGGTGAAACACGCGGTGGCATGTCAGTCGGCCACCCCACAAGTCGCGGCAATCGAGCCCGACGAATCTCTCAACGGCCTGTTCGATCTGTCGACTGGCTCCGTCGAGACCCTCTCCGAATGCGACAGCAGCGACCCTACGGCGGAGGTCTTGGTGGTCAATGCACCGCACAGCCCACCCGGGTTTCGTTGCGATGGCGGTGGCGACGGTGGCGACCCGTCACATGTTCACGGGGAGTATCATCCTGAAGCCCTTTCCTCGCAGCAGAGGGAGGAACTTCGCCGCTGCAATGAAGAAGCGCTTCACACGCCTATCGTCGGGGAGACCTCCGAGGCTCGGGCCTTGGAGGCAGCGTGCCTGGCCACTTTGGCTGAGCGCACTCGTCTGGAGAACCTTCAGCATGCACTCGACAAGCGTGCTCAGCAGCGGATCCGTGAGTCTAGTCGACGGCAGCGACAGCTTTGCCCGCCTCAGCATCAGGCATACGCACTCTGATTCAGAATCTTACAGCTGCAACCCGTATAGCAGAGTCCATTCAGCCTTCCCAGTCGGAGGCTGGAAGAGGTTTGATGCAGATCCGGGCTTTACTTCAGGCAACTGGAGAGCAGAACATAGCAGTGTGTCAGTCGCGGGATAGAATTCATAATAGATCTGTGGTAGCTGATACAGTCCAGTCGGCCCATAGCCCAAGATCGCCTCAGAGGCGAGAGGGACATGGGCATTGTCAAGAGCAATACTGGCATCGGAATCACGAGTAGTTTGATAATCGATTCGACCGCGATAACTGCCGTCGAGTGCTTACACCCCCTCTGAGGGGCGGGTCCTATGTGCCCCGTCATCATGATGATAGGCGCTCACACAGTGGTGAGCAGAGATTGCCAGTCGACCCAAGGGAGCCAGGCTTTGATGCGAGATCGATTCTTGTTCAAGGTCTGGTTGACAGGAACAGAGCACACATAGAGGGACTTGACAGAGATCGCCTGACTGGCAGCAGAGTTCATGTCTTAGGCCCAGAGTGTTTCAGCAGAGCCATCCGGGCTGCAGAGATTCCTCCCAAATTCAGGTTGGCGACTGGAGTCAGCAAGTGCACTGGTGAATCCAAGCCCGACACTTGGCTTGAGGATTACCGAGTGGCTGTGCAGATTGGTGGTGGCAATGATGAAGTGGCCATGAAGCATCTTCCTCTTATGCTGGAAGGTTCGGCCAGAGCATGGCTGAATCAATTGACTCCAGGCAGTATATTCAGTTGGGAAGAACTTGCCCGAGTGTTTGTCAGGACTTTTGAGGCCACCTGCAAAATGGCCAGCATGTTTGACAGAGTTGCAGCATTGCGTGCAAAAACCAAATGAGACTCTAAGAGATTACATTCAGAGGTGGACCACTTTGCATCACATAGTGGAAAATGTATCTCAGCATCAAGCAGTTTGTGCTTTTAAGGAAGGCGTTAGGTATCGAGAGCTTAACCTGAAATTCGGTCGGACAGGAGATATGGCTCTGACTCAGATGATGGAAATAGCCACTAGGTATGCTAACGGAGAAGAAGAAGATCGACTCCGCAGTGGAAAGAGCAAACCAGTCGGTCAGGACACCGGTGGAGGCAATTCCAATCAGAAACAGAAGTGTAAAGCTGAGCCTGCAGGGCCTGGTGAAACTGCGGCAGTGATCCAAGGAAAGTTCAAAGGGAAACCCAAGGGGCCCTGGACCCCCAAAAACGTGAAAGATCAAGCAGGAAATGATGTGTTGGATTTGCCATGTCACATTCACACCAAGAAGGATGAAGAGGGTAATCTGATTTATCCTAAACACACCACTCGATAGTGTCGGCCCCTCATCCAGCAATTCCGAGAGAAGCAGCCCAGTGAAAAGGAAAAGGATGAGGACAAGGATGAGAACAAAGAGGAAGATGACGGTTTTCCCAATGTCAATTCCACCCTGGTGATTTTTGCTGATGTTGAGAGCAAAAGTCGACTGAAAGTGATAAACAGAGAAGTGAATATGGTTGCTCCGGCAATGACAACATACCTAAAGTGGTCACAAACAGCTATCACATTCGATCAATCTGATCATCATGCACGCGTTGCCACTCCAGGGAGGCAAGCGTTGGTAGTCGACCCAGTTGTTGGAGGCACTCGACTGACCAAAGTGTTGATGGATGGTGGTAGCGGCCTGAATATTCTTTACGCTGAAACCTTGAAGGGGATGGGCATTCCGATGTCCAAGCTTAGCGAGAGCAACACGAGTTTTCATGGCGTTATCCTTGGAAAGAAAGCTGAATCACTCGGCCAGATCACTCTTGACGTAGTTTTCGGTGATTCAAAGAATTACCGTAAGCAAAAGTTGACATTTGAAGTAGTGGATTTCCATAGTGCTTATCACGCTATTTTGGGTAGGCCTGCATATGCACGTTTTATGGCTCGACCATGTTATGTGTACCTCAAATTGAAGATGCCTGGTCCCAGAGGAGTGATCACGGTCACTGGCAATCAGCAGAAGGCATAAGAGTGCCGCCAGGAGGGTTCAAAAATTGCCGATGCACAAATGGCAGCAGTTGAAATGCAGGAATGCCAGAAGAATGCAGATCCGAGTGATTTGTTGCGAGCCAAGAAGCCTGCCACAGATTCTGCATTTCAGTCGTCCGGTGAAACAAAGTCGGTTCATATTCATCCGACCGATCCTAATGGTGCTCCTACTCATATCTCAACGTCACTCGACAACAAATAGGAAGAAGCGCTCATCCAGTTCCTCCGTGAGAACTGGGACATCTTTGCATCGAAACCTTCTAACATGCCGGGTGTACCCAGGGGACTGGCTGAGTACCGTTTGTGAGTCGACTGTGACACCCAAAAATTTTACTTTGGTTTTATCAAAATCTTTATTTGATTGGAAGGAGGGTATTTAAATTTTTTTTCTTCTAAAGAACTCCCCCCTCTCAAAAACTTTCTTTTATGACAAATATTCTGCTTGGTTTCATCCAAGACTTGGTCTTTGGTCTTGGAGGTTTTTCATCTCATGTTGGCTCAACACCAAATGTTTTTCATTTGGGAAATTTTTGAAAATCTTTTAAATAGCCCTATGGCATTTGGAGTGATTTTTTCCCCTTTTCAAAATCTCCTCTTGCCATGACCTAAGTGGGAATCCCCTCCCAAAAGCCATTCCCCATCTTTGTGTCAAGATATACTTCAAATCCAGCAAGTTGAACCTCCCCATGATTTTTCTTCCATTTATTTCTTTTCAAAAATATTTTCTGCCTTCTACTTTAGCTCTTGGAGATTTACAAAGGAACTACCTTTTCTCCTTTGAGTTTTGCCTCCAAACCATTTTCCCTGGCTAGTCCTTAGAGCCCTCAACCAAGATCCATGAAGATCCACTGGTCTCCAGTTCAAATATTTCAAATTGTGCTTGCTGCAAGTTTGGACCATATTTGCCAAATTTGATGAAATTCATTTGTTTTCTCCTCCTAAAAATCTGAGAAAATTCAGGCAGCCTATGGATGCATTGAGAGGTCACCTCACCAAGCCCCAGCTCCAGAAAAAATCTTCTTCATGCCATATCATTTCGTCGAACACCTGAAGGGCACTGTTACTGTCAAGTTCAGAAGTTCAGAGATACAGTTTTAGTGAGCCACTGTCGTTTTCTTCAGAACCCCTTCTCGATCTCGCCAGTAGCCGCGGTGGCGCCGTGCACCCTGTGCTTCCCTCTTATCCCCTGCGCCGCACCATCGCCTGGAGGCTTGCGGGCGTCGGCGACGAGCAGGAGGAGGTGCGCCACCCCGTGAGCGACGGCAGCAGTGCCCTTTGCGGCTGCCAGAGAGGCGCAGCGTTGGACGGCGCCGTCCAGCGCCGCCCAAGCCACCAGAGGCCACCGCGTGGCCATCCACTCACCCGTGCACGCTGCAGTCCGTCGTCGTGAACTGGTAGGCACGGAGCGCGCTCCCTGCCGCCGCCGTGCCCGTACGGCCGTTCCGTCGAGGACCGGCGTATTACACCAAGCCCGACCAAGGTTTAGCGGAGGAATGGCACCAGTGATCCTCCACGGTGATGCCTAGCCAACTAAACCCCCTGCCCAACCTCTGCCTCGCCGTAATTGCTCGCCGGATCTATCCCGTTCACGGCCACCCCCTCGAATCGCCTATAAAAGGAGGTCCCGAGCTCGAACTCGAACCCGCACCACCTCCACACACCACCAGTACCACGCCAAGCCACTGGGCAGCCCCCGAGGGAGTCTTCTTCCCCAACTCCGGCCGCCTCGACCCGCTTCGGGACCCAGCTCGATTCACCCCCGTGCGTGCACCCCTACCTCTCAGCTCATGCCAGTAGTCTCCTAGTGCATCCACTCTTCTGACCCGCGCATCAATTTGGAGGTTGCAGCACCCACCGGAGTACTCCACCATCGCCCGAACCACCGTCCGCCGGAGATAGTGTCGCCGTCGACGTGGTGCTCTCCGACGGCCAAGTCCACCACCCACCGACGCGGAAGAACACCCTGAACCTGTTGGTACCCTCCGATCTCTCTGCCTCGCCGTGGTTCAACGCCGGCGACCACCGCAGCCTTCAGGCGCCGGCGAGCTCCGTTCGGAGTTTTGAACCTGACGGGTGGGACCCCCCCATCAGCCTCTCTTCTTTCCCCCCCGAACCGTTTTCTGAAAGCGCCTTCGGGAAAAACGTGTTTTCCCCTTGGGCTAACGTATTTCCTACCGAACCGTTTTCTGTTTTCTCAAACAAGTCCCTGGATCTTTTCTGTTTCATCACAGATCAGTCCTTGGACTAAAACCCTTATATCTTTTTAATAAAAGATGATTTTTGATTGATTCTTTTTCTGTCAGTCTTATATTTTTGTCTAGTTTTTGTCTAGTATTTATTTGGAAAAAATTCGGAACAAGTTTTATTCACGCAACGATTTTCACGTTAGTATACGGTTTTGTTATACCGTAGGTTCCGGAGGAGGTGACGGAGCCGCGAACTTCGCCGAGCTAGACTCCGACTTCTCCGAACCAGGCAAGCATGTTTGAACCTTTGATATGATAGGTGTTTTGCATGTTTGCTTGAATGGTTTGTGCATGGCATATGAGCATCGGTGAGTATTACGTTGCATGCAAGGCAACTAACTGTGTGTTTCGAAGTTACTGTGATCTTTGATGAGAGATGACCTGATCATGTGGTGACATGAAAGGTAGTAAGATGGTATTGTTGTAGCATGCCAGTCTTACGTCATCCGATAAACTCCGACATTAACGTGTACTGAGCCACGTTACCGTTTTTCCCCTTTCGTGCTGCCACATGTTTTCTGCAAAGAATACGGTTTAGTAAGTTGCTAACCTCTTTCCTTGTACACACCAAATAGAGGGGCCGGGATGAGGGTTCCATGGCCCTGGATTAAAGCTAGTCATCCGGTCAGGGGGAATGGGTGTTTTCGGTTGGGACCGAGAGGGGGGCACCCCTTAGAGCGCGCGGTATAAATTTGATCCCATGCTACGCGAGGTTGTAGCCTCCCCGTCTCAAGGTTTTTCTTGAACGTTGCCGAGGGTGATTCCTGGCATCGGAATGTTGAATGGGTGTGTACTGGTTAGATGTGTTTCTCCTAAAACACCGTAAACGGAACTAGTCCCTTGTGGCTACTGAAATCTGTTGGCTGTGGTTAAGAGTTCAAACTCTGCAGAGTCAAATCCTTCCGTGTCATCGTGCCCATGGTCAAGGACCATGGCTAGCATATCCATATCCATATTAGTTCCTGTGTCAGTTTTCGTGGAAATCCCCGGTGAACAGGCTTGAGTGGTAAAACCCGGTTGAATGTTATTCCTGTGGATGGACTAACCTTTTATTTATTTCGTACCTAAATATCCCCTTGAAATGATTTAAATTCATGAGCTACTGAAATATCAAGTTATGAAATATAAGCCCTTTATGTGATGTCGCTCAGACGTCCGACTGTGGCACTCTTGTCATTTACTTTTGATATAAGCCCTTTATGTCATGTCACTCAGACATCCGACTGTGGCACTCTTGTCATTTACTTTTGATATAAGCCCTTTATGTGATGTCGCTCAGACGTCCGACTGTGGTACGCTCGTCTTTTATTTTTGATATAAGCCCTTTATGTGATGTCGCTCAGACGTCCGACTCTGGCACGCACTGTCATTTATATTCCATTATAAGCCCTTTATTTGGTGTCGCCTTGACGCCCAACTGCGGCATTGTTATTTCATTTGTATCCTTTCGAGGAGTCATTCAGACACTCGATTGGCCTTCAGTATTACATTGGGATTTCGGGAGGACTACCGCCCGACTTCCCTTTTATTTTCCCATGCATTGCTATCTCATTGCCTGAGTGCGCTCAATGAATCTGTTCATATGCATCATGTTTACATTTGTTATATCTTATGTCTGAACTGTCTTGCGAGTACTTTCATAGTACTCACCTGGCTTGTTGATTTGGCCAGATGTTGACGAAGGCGATCTCATGGATGAAGAGTTCGATAGTGAGTCCGACGCCTAGAGGAGTCCCAGTCAGTCCCGTGTGATCCTGGATATTGGTTACTTGTATTATATACGCTTCCGCCACCCACAATAAGAATCCTCAAGCCTCACTCCAACGCTCGAAGAGCTGTTAGATTCAGGAGTCATGTCACCCACTTCACTGTGACATATCCACCACCGCTTTTATTTTGAGTCAGTAGTTATGCCACCCTATCCGCCTTTATGTATTATCGGCGTGCTTGTAATAAATTGTTGAGCAGTCTCCGCTCAACCTTGTATTATATTTAGTACTCCTGGTTTTTCTTCTGTGATCAAGAGATTGTCTACCAGTGAGAAGGATTCTTCTCTACTGGTCCGTAAAAGGGATCGGTTTCTCAATAAATATTTTTATTGGAAAACCGGTCATGACTAGCTTGGTACCAGAGCCAGGCTGGCTGTAGGAAGCCACTAGGTGCGATCGCTAATCGGTTATTAGCGTTTTTGGTGCTTTTTCAGCATTTTGCAAATGTAGCTATTTTCTGTTGGTCATCATAAATTTTTGATTTGACTACTCAGAATTTTTGCCTACTTTTCTAGATGGCTGGCAGCAACTGCGAGACTTGGGTGTTCACTAATGTACCCGAGGGGTTGGTCAAACTCCTCGTCTCCATCACCAAGCTCACGATCGGGCCAGCGACTCGTCCGGAGTTCACGCTTTACCAGCACAAGCTCAGCGACGACGTGTCTATGCACCAGGCCATGGTGCAATTCAAGGGAGGACGTTCTGCGTCTCTCCACTTCTGTTTTGTGGGAAGGGCCATGCCTACGGACAGGCATGCCATGCAGATGGCCGCCCGTGAGGCTATAGCTCGCCTTCGGGATATTCTTCCTTCAATGAAGGCTCGTCGCTACCGCTACCTCCCATGCCATGTGCCATATACTTGTCACTATGCATTCGCCTGCCATAGGGGAGAGCGAGATGAAGCTATCGAGATGCTTGTTGAGTATCTCAAAGCTCTGGAGGCAGCTTTCGATAACCTCGTGGATGATCTTGTGGCTGCCCGCATGGACTTAGTTTGGGGCGGTTCTGCCAACAGGAGGGAGCTTCTCCACATGGCACCGCCACTGACTTTCGTCTCGTCCTCAGCATCCTATTCACCCGCCATTTTGGCCACCGCTCGCCGTCTGCCTACCACTGAGGAGTTCGACCAGGTCATTTCTCCTACTCCAGTCAGAGCTGCACCACCTGCCGCACCCACACTACCGCCTGTCGCACCCGCGCCATCTCCTTAGCGCAGTACTTCGCGCCTAGAGCCTATTAGGGAGGAGGTGGAGGTTGAGTCTCCTGCACCGCTGGGTCTTACCCTCGGCAAGGGGAAGGACATCTTCACCATCTCCGACTGAGTGCACCTAGTAGCCGCCCGATGTGTCTGCATGTATGATATGTTTTATATGTACTTAAGTCTGTAGTAGTTGTATGCGCATCATGTAGGGCCAGAGGAGTGCACTAGCCTAAATAACATGTCAGGCATGTGTACGCGCATCCTGAGTGCTGTATCGTATGTTTGCGTTTCGCGTGTAAAGTATGTGCTGAGCGGTCCTTCTCCGTGCGCAATCTAATATTTTCTTGAAAAATCTTGAGGTCTTTTAAATTTTTTTTCCTTTACAAAATTTTCCTTGTGCCACACAGTTCTTCTCATGAGTTTTGCAAAATAATACCCCAGAGTGGAAAATGTCTCGTCCGTGGACTCGTTCCATGCCAAATCCACCCGAAGAAGTTTATGGGACACAGACAAGCAACAACTTCACACAGGGGCAGTCTAGTCAACAGGACAGCGAGGCAGCCTTATCTCAAGTATGCCGCCTTTTCGAACAAAGCCAGCAGCAGCACCAAGAAATGATGAATCACGTCATCAATATGGGAAACCACCGTGAGCCATTCCAACCGCACTCCAAGTTGTCTGAACTGCAGAAGACACGCCCTCCAACGTTCGCTCACACCGATAGGCCACTTGAAGCCGATGATTGGCTTCGAGACATCGAAAGAAAATTGATTATTGCTCAATGTTCAGATCATGAGAAGGTGCTTTATGCACCTCACTACCTCACTGGAGCAGCTGCAGCATGGTGGGAAAACTTCCTACACATGCATCCCAGTGAACACAACATCACCTGGGAAGAGTTTAAGGAAGGCTTTCGTGGGGCACACATCCCCAGGAGCATCATAAAAATCAAGAAAAGAGAATTTGATGACCTCAAGCAGAGAGGCATGACAGTGACGGAATACAACAGTCAGTTTACCCAGCTATCTCGTTATGCCTACGACGAGCATATGACTGAGAACAAAAGGATGGAAAAAAATTTGGACGGCCTGGCACCAGCACTAAAATGCCAACTGGTCGTACACACTTTTCCAGATTTCAAAACTCTGGTTGACAAGGCCATTACTTTGGAGAATGAGCGCCGCAGTCTGGAGGATATTTGTAAGGGAAAAAGGGACAAGACGACTCTTGCTTGCAACAGCCGGAGCAAGACTGATGTTCAGAGGAATGAAGCAAGAAAATCCACGACTACTGCTCTAAGGCCAACCAGACAGTTTCATTCAAGGGACAAGGACTTTACATACCGTCCAGGGGTCACTTGCTATGCTTGTGGAGAGGAGGGGCACTATGCCAAACAGTGCCCAAAACCAAGGAATTCGGCCCCCAAGCCGAACAATGGTGGGAATAATCCAGCCCCCAAGCGTAACAATTTCAATCCCAACAACAATCACAGGAAGGGTCACCTGAACCATGTGACCAAGGAAGAAGCACAGAATGCCCCAGACATCGTACTCGGTACGTTCCCTGTCAACACGATACCTGCCACGGTTTTGTTTGATTCTGGAGCTTCTCACTCGTTCATTTCGAAGAGTTTTGTTTTGCAACATGGTTTTCCGATACTTCCTTTGGAAAAATCTATGATCATCAAGTCCCCTGGGAATAAGCAGATCACTCAGAGTTACTGCCAAGGAGTGATTATTGAATTCGAAGGACTAAGGTTTCAGGCTAATCTCATCGTGTTGGAAAATAAAGGACTGGATGTTATCCTAGGGATGGACTGGTTGACCACCAACAAGGGATTTATTTACTGTTTCAATCGGACTGTGATTCTCACTCATCATCACGGCAAGACAATAAAAGTTATAGCTCAAGAGAGACCACGGTCACGGCAACCAAAGTTGAACAAAGTGGACATTTTAGAATTGAGAAAAGTTCCAGTGGTGTGCGAGTTTCCCGACGTATTTCCCGAAGAACTACCAGGCATGCCACCAGACCGAGAGATAGAGTTCAGCATTGAACTAGCACCTGGCACCACCCCCATCTATAAGAAACCTTATAGAATGGCACCATCCGAGTTGGTAGAATTGAAGAAGCAAATAAAAGAATTACTGGACAAAGGATTTATTCGAGCCAGCTCCTCACCTTGGGGTTCGCCAGTATTATTCGCCAAGAAAAAGGATGGGACACTGAGATTGTGTATAGACTATCGAGCTCTCAATATGGTCACCATCAAAAACAAATATCTGATGCCACGGATAAATGATTTGTTTGACCAGCTCGCACAAGCCAAGGTGTTCTCAAAATTTGATTTAAGATCGGGATATCATCAATTAAAAGTACGGACAGAAGTATCCCTAAGACAGCTTTCACCTCCAGATATGGATTATATGAGTTCAGAGTAATGCCGTTTGGACTGACGAACGCCCCCGCATATTTCGTCCACCTCATGAACAAAGTGTTTATGAAATTTATGGACAAATTTGTTGTGGTGTTCATTGATGATATTCTGGTATACTCAAGGACACCAGAAGAACATGCGGAACATCTCAGAATTGTATTGGGAGAATTAAGGAAACATCAATTGTACGCCAAATTTAGCAAGTGTGAATTTTGGCTAAGACAAGTTGGTTTTCTAGGCCATATATTGACCCAAGAAGGCGTGGCCGTAGACCCAGAAAAAGTCAAAGCCATACTTGACTGGAAACCACCAGCCAACGTGACAGCTGTGCGGAGTTTCCTAGGAATGGCTGGATATTACCGAAGATTTATTGAAGGATTCTCCACTGTGGCAAAACCAATGACACAGTTGCTCAAGAAAGACAAGAAATTTGTATGGACTGAAGCGTGTGAGAAAAGCTTCCAAGAGCTCAAGAAGAAACTAACAACAGCACCGGTTTTGATCGTGCCAGACATACACAAGAGTTTTGAAGTGTATTGTGACGCATCCCGGAAGGGCCTCGGGTGCGTATTGATGCAGGACGGCAAAGTTGTCGCGTATGCTTCCAGGCAACTACGGAAGCATGAGGAAAATGATCCTACTCATGACTTGGAGCTAGCAGTAGTCATCCATGCACTCAAAGAGTGGAGGCACTTTCTGTTGGGAAACCGTTGTGAAATATATACGGACCATAAGAGCCTTAAATATATTTTCACACAACCAGAGCTAAATTTACGACAACGACGCTGGTTGGAATTGGTCAAGGACTATGATTTCGGCATTCACTACCATCCAGGGAAAGCAAATGTAGTGGCAGATGCTCTTAGTCGGAACCCCAGCCCGGGCAACGACAGTCCATAGAACTTGAGGCCTGAGTTTCAGCAGGAGTTCGCTAGACTCAACATGGTGTTAGTCTCTGAGGGCAACGTATCAAATCTGGAGATACATCCCACCCTAATGGAACAAATTAAGAAGGCTCAGCAGGGACATCCCAGCATCGAAGGTATAAAGAGAAAAATGAGCCTTGGCAAGGCTTCAGAGTTCGTCACAGACAATGAGGAAGTATTATGGTACGGGGACAGACTTTGCGTACCAAACATTGAGGAACTCAAACAGCAAATCCTAACTGAAAGCCACACCGCTCCATATTCAATCCACCCTGGAGGAACCAAAAAGTACAGAGACATTCAGGAAAGATTTTGGTGGCACGGTATGAAAAGGGATATAGCCGCATTCATTGCTTGTTGCGACTCATGTCAGCGCATTAAAGCCGAGCATCAAAAGCCAGCAGGGCTACTACAGCCAAACAAGATACCTTAGTGGAAATGGGATGAAATTGGAATGGACTTCATCATCGGACTACCTCGATCACAACGCGGAAATGATGCCATATGGGTCATCACAGATAGGCTAACCAAGGTAGCACATTTCATTCCCGTGAAGACGACCTACTCCACTCAAAGGCTTGCTAAGCTTTATCTCTCCCGTATAGTTTGCCTACATGGAGTCCCAAAGACTATAATATCCGACCGAGGCACTCAATTTGTCTCTAAATTTTGGGATCACTTACAACAAGCTCTGGGAACGCAACTAGCATTCAGTACAGCATACCACCCCCAGACTGATGGACAAACTGAACGCGTGAACCAAATCCTAGAGGACATGCTGCGAGCCTGTGTTCTCACCTATGGATCCAGTTGGGAAGAAAGTTTGCCGTATGCCGAGTTCGCATACAACAACAGTTACCAAGCCAGCTTACAAATGGCACCTTTTGGAGCATTGTACGGACGGAGGTGTCGTACCCCACTAAATTGGTCAGAGACAGGTGACAGTCGTATCTTCGGCCCAGACATGCTCAAGGAAGCCGAGGAGAAAGTTAAACAGATCAGGGACAGACTCAAGACAGCTCAAAGCCGACAAAAGAGCTATTACGATCAAAAACATCGTGAGGTCAGCTTTGAACCCGGTGATTACGTATACCTACGAGTGTCTCCTATGAGGGGCCTACAACGATTCAAAATTAAGGGGAAGCTAGCCCCAAGATTTATTGGACCCTTCTGTGTAATTGCACGAAGAGGCACAGTAGCCTACCAGCTGGACCTACCCAAAGAGCTGTCAGACGTCCACGACGTGTTCCACGTCTCACAGTTGAGGAAATGTGTAAGCAACCCGGAGAAGCATGTATCTCATGAGAGCATTGATGTGCAACCAGACCTCACCTACAGAGAGCGGCCAGTAAAGATATTGGAAGAGTCTGAAAGGAGGACCCGTCAGAAAACAACTAAATTTTTCAAGGTTCAGTGGAGCAATCACACCGAGGATGAAGCTACATGGGAAAGAGAAGATTTTCTTCAGGCAGAGTACCCACATCTATTTGAGGATCAGCTGAAATCTCGGGGACGAGATTTTTCCTAAGGGGGTAGGTGTTGTGACACCCAAAAATTTTACTTTGGTTTTATCAAAATCTTTATTTGATTGGAAGGAGGGTATTTAAATTTTTTTTTCTTCTAAAGAACTCCCCCCTCTCAAAAATTTTCTTTTATGACAAATATTTTGTTTGGTTTCATCCAAGACTTGGTCTTTGGTCTTGGAGGTTTTTCATCTCATGTTGGCTCAACACCAAATGTTTTTCATTTGGGAAATTTTTTGAAAATCTTTTAAATAGCCCTATGGCATTTGGAGTGATTTTTCCCCTTTTCAAAATCTCCTCTTGCCATGACCTAAGTGGGAATCCCCTCCCAAAAGCCATTCTCCTCTTGCCATAAACAGAGAAGTGAATATGGTTGCTCCGGCAACGACAACATACCTAAAGTGGTCACAAACAGCTATCACATTCGATCAATCTGATCATCATGCACGCGTTGCCACTCCAGGGAGGCAAGCGTTGGTAGTCGACCCAGTTGTTGGAGGCACTCGACTGACCAAAGTGTTGATGGATGGTGGTAGCGGCCTGAATATTCTTTACGCTGAAACCTTGAAGGGGATGGGCATTCCGATGTCCAAGCTTAGCGAGAGCAACACGAGTTTTCATGGCGTTATCCTTGGAAAGAAAGCTGAATCACTCGGCCAGATCACTCTTGACGTGGTTTTCGGTGATTCAAAGAATTACCGTAAGGAAAAGTTGACATTTGAAGTAGTGGATTTCCAGAGTGCTTATCACGCTATTTTGGGTAGGCCTGCATATGCACGTTTTATGGCTCGACCATGTTACGTGTACCTCAAATTGAAGATGCCTAGTCCCAGAGGAGTGATCACGGTCACTGGCAATCAGCAGAAGGCATAAGAGTGCCGCCAGAAGGGTTCAAAAATTGCCGATGCACAAATGGCAGCAGTTGAAATGCAGGAATGCCAGAAGAATGCAGATCCGAGTGATTTGTTGCGAGCCAAGAAGCCTGCCACAGATTCTGCATTTCAGTCGTCCGGTGAAACAAAGTCGGTTCATATTCATCCGACCGATCCTAATGGTGCTCCTACTCATATCTCAACGTCACTCGACAACAAATAGGAAGAAGCGCTCATCCAGTTCCTCCGTGAGAACTGGGACATCTTTGCATCGAAACCTTCTAACATGCTGGGTGTACCCAGGGGACTGGCTGAGTACCGTTTGTGAGTCGACTGTGACACCCAAAAATTTTACTTTGGTTTTATCAAAATCTTTATTTGATTGGAAGGAGGGTATTTAAATTTTTTTTCTTCTAAAGAACTCCCCCCTCTCAAAAATTTTCTTTTATGACAAATATTCTGCTTGGTTTCATCCAAGACTTGGTCTTTGGTCTTGGAGGTTTTTCATCTCATGTTGGCTCAACACCAAATGTTTTTCATTTGGGAAATTTTTGAAAATCTTTTAAATAGCCCTATGGCATTTGGAGTGATCTTTTCCCCTTTTCAAAATCTCCTCTTGCCATGACCTAAGTGGGAATCCCCTCCCAAAAGCCATTCCCCATCTTTGTGTCAAGATATACTTCAAATCCAGCAAGTTGAACCTCCCCATGATTTTTCTTCCATTTATTTCTTTTCAAAAATATTTTCTGCCTTCTACTTTAGCTCTTGGAGATTTACAAAGGAACTACCTTTTCTCCTTTGAGTTTTGCCTCCAAAGCGTTTTCCCTGGCTAGTCCTTAGAGCCCTCAACCAAGATCCATGAAGATCCACTGGTCTCCAGTTCAAATATTTCAAATTGTGCTTGCTGCAAGTTTGGACCATATTTGCCAAATATGATGAAATTCATTTGTTTTCTCCTCCTAAAAATCTGAGAAAATTCAGGCAGCCTCTGGATGCATTGAGAGGTCACCTCACCAAGCCCCAGCTCCAGAAAAAATATTCTTCATGCCATATCATTTCGTCGAACACCTGAAGGGCACTGTTACTGTCAAGTTCAGAAGTTCAGAGATACAGTTTCAGTGAGCCACTGTCGTTTTCTTCAGAACCCCTTCTCGATCTCGCCAGTAGCCGCGGTGGCGCCGTGCGCCCTGTGCTTCCTTCTTATCCCTGCGCCGCACCATCGCCTGGAGGCTTGCGGGCGTCGGCGACGAGCAGGAGGAGGTGCGCCACCCCGTGAGCGACGGCAGCAGTGCCCTTTGCGGCTGCCAGAGAGGCGCAGCGTTGGACGGCGCCGTCCGGCGCCGCCCAAGCCACCAGAGGCCACCGCGTGGCCATCCACTCACCCGTGCACACTGCAGTCCGTCGTCCTGAACTGGTAGGCGCGGAGCGCGCTCCCTGCCGCCGCCGTGCCCATATGGCCGTTCCGTCGAGGACCGGCGTATTACACCAAGCCCGACCGAGGTTTAGCGGAGGAATGGCACCAGTGATCCTCCACGGTGATGCCTAGCCACCTAAACCCCCTGCCCAACCTCTGCCTCGCGGTAATTGCTCGCCGGAGCTATCCCGTTCACGGCCACCCCCTCGAATCGCCTATAAAAGGAGGTCCCGAGCTCGAACTCGAACCCGCACCACCTCCACACACCACCAGTACCACGCCAAGCCACTGGGCAAACCCCGAGGGAGTCTTCTTCCCCAACTCCGGCCGCCTCGACCCGCTTCGGGACCCAGCTCGATTCACCCCCGTGCGTGCACCCCTACCTCTCAGCTCATGCTAGTAGTCTCCTAGTGCATCCACTCTTCTGACCCGCGCATCAATTTGGAGGTTGCAGCACCCACCGGAGTACTCCACCATCGCCCGAACCACCGTCCGCCGGAGATAGTGTCGCCGTCGACATGGTGCTCTCCGACGGCCAAGTCCACCACCCACCGATGCGGAAGAACACCCTGAACCTGTTGGTACCCTCCGATCTCTCTGCCTCGCCGTGGTTCAACACCGGCGACCACCGCAGCCTTCGGGCGCCGGCGAGCTCCGTTGGGAGTTTTGAACCTGACGGGTGGGACCCCCCCCGTCAGCCTCTCTTCTTTCCCCCTCGAACCGTTTTCTGAAAGCGCCTTCGGGCAAAACGTGTTTTCCCCTTGGGCTAACGTATTTCCTACCGAACCGTTTTCTGTTTTCTCAAACAAGTCCCTGGATCTTTTCTGTTTCATCACATATCAGGCCTTGGACTAAAACCCTTATATCTTTTTAATAAAAGATGATTTTTGATTGATTCTTTTTCTGTCAGTCTTATATTTTTGTCTAGTTTTTTATAGTATTTATTTGGAAAATATTTGGAACAATTTTTATTCACGCAACGATTTTCACGTTAGTATACGGTTTCGTTATACCGTAGGTTCCGGAGGAGGTGACGGAGCCGCGAACTTCGCCGAGCTAGACTCCGACTTCTCCGAACCAGGCAAGCATGTTTGAACCTTTGATATGATAGGTGTTTTGCATGTTTGCTTGAATGGTTTGTGCATGGCATATGAGCATCGGTGAGTATTACATTGCATGCAAGGCAACTAACTGTGTGTTTCGAGGTTACTTTGATCTTTGATGAGAGATGACCTGATCATGTGGTGACATGAAAGGTAGTAAGATGGTATTGTTGTAGCATGCCAGTCTTACGTCATCCGATAAACTCGAAATTAACATGTACTGACCCACGTTACCGTTCTTCCCCTTTCGTGCTGCCACATGTTTTCTGCAAAGAATACGGTTTAGTAAGTTGCTAACCTCTTTCCTTGTACACACCAAATAGAGGGGCCGGGATGAGGGTTCCATGGCCCTGGATTAAAGCCAGTCATCCGGTCAGGGGGCATGGGTGTTTCCGGTTGGGACCGAGAGGGGGGCACCCCTTAGAGCGCGCGGTATAAATTTGATCCCATGCTACGCGAGGTTGTAGCCTCCCCGTCTCAAGGTTTTTCTTGAACGTTGCCGAGGGTGATTCCTGGCATCGGAATGTTGAATAGGTGTGTACTGGTTAGATGTGTTTCTCCTAAAACACCGTAAACGGAACTAGTCCCTTGTGGCTACTGAAATCCGTTGGCTGTGGTTAAGAGTACAAACTCTGCAGAGTCAAATCCTTCCGTGTCATCGTGCCCATGGTCAAGGACCATGGCCAGTATATCCATATCCATATCAGTTCCTGTGTCAGTTTTCGTGGAAATCCCCGGTGAACAGGCTTGAGTGGTAAAACCCGGTTGAACGTTATTCCTGTGGATGGACTAACCTTTTATTTATTTCGTACCTGAATATCCCCTTGAAATGATTTAAATTCATGAGCTACTGAAATATCAAGTCATGAAATATAAGCCCTTTATGTGATGTCGCTCAGACGTCCGACTGTGGCACTCTTGTCATTTACTTTTGATATAATCCCTTTATGTGATGTCGCTCAGACGTCCGACTGTGGCACTCTTGTCATTTACTTTTGATATAAGCCCTTTATGTGATGTCGCTCAGACGTCCGACTGTGGTACGCTCGTCTTTTATTTTTGATATAAGCCCATTATGTGATGTCGCTCAGACGTCCGACTGTGGCACGCACTGTCATTTATATTCCATTATAAGCCCTTTATGTGGTGTCGCCTTGACGCCCGACTGCGGCATTGTTATGTCATTTGTATCCTTTCGAGGAGTCATTCAGACACTCGATTGGCCTTCAGTATTACATTGGGATTTTGGGAGGACTACCGCCCGACTTCCCTTTTATTTTCCCATGCATTGCTATCTCATTGCCTGAGTGCGCTCAATGAATCTGTTCATATGCATCATGTTTACATTTGTTATATCTTATGTCCGAACTATCTTGCGAGTACTTTCATAGTACTCACCTGGCTTGTTGATTTGGCCAGATGTTGACGAAGGCGATCTCATGGATGAAGAGTTCGATAGTGAGTCCGACGCCTAGAGGAGTCCCAGTCAGTCCCGTGCGATCCTGGATATTGGTTACTTGTATTATATACGCTTCCGCCACCCACAATAAGAATCCTCGAGCCTCACTCCGACGCTCGAAGAGCTGTTAGATTCAGGAGTCATGTCACCCACTTCACTGTGACATATCCACCACCGCTTTTATTTTGAGTCAGTAGTTATGCCACCCTATCCGCCTTTATGTATTATCGGCATGCTTGTAATAAATTGTTGAGCAGTCTCCGCTCAACCTTGTATTATATTTAGTACTCCTGGTTTTTCTTCTGTGATCAAGAGATTGTCTACCAGTGAGAAGGATTCTTCTCTACTGGTCCGTAAAAGGGATCGGTTTCTCAATAAATATTTTTATTGGAAAACCGGTCGTGACATCGACCCAAAAGTAAAACCAGTCAAAGAGCATCTTCGACGGTCCGCCGTACAGAAGAGAAAGGCAATTGGCAAGGAAGTGGCTCGTCTTCTGGCAACTGAGTTCATCCGAGAGATTTACCACTCCGAGTGGCTCGCCAATGTTGTCATGGTCCCCAAGAAGGACGATTCACTTCGTATGTGTATTGACTTCAAGCATATCAATCGGGCCTGCCCGAAAGATCATTTCCCTCTCCCCCACATCAACCAAATTATCGACTCAACTGCGGGGTGCGAGCGTTTGTCTTTTCTGGACGCATATTCCGGGTATCATCAGATCCGACTGAATGGACCCGATGAAATAAAAACAGCTTTCATCACCCCATTCGGGTGCTTTTGCTATGTCACCATGCCATTCGGTCTCAAGAACGCTGGTGCCACATTTATGAGGATGATTCAGAAGTGCATGCTCACTCAAATCAGTCGGAATGTGGAAGGATATATGGATGACATTGTGGTCAAGTCGCGTAAAGGTTCCGGCCTGCTGACTGACCTTGATGAAACCTTTGCCAACCTGAGAAGGTATGATATCAAGCTTAATCCATCGAAGTGCACATTCGGAGTTCCAGGTGGAAAGTTACTTGGTTTCCTCGTTTCCAAACGAGGGATCGACGCGAACCCAGAGAAAGTTGGTGCCATACTCTGGATGAAACGCCATGTGCGTGTGCATGTCGTTCAGAAGCTTATTGGTTGTTTGGCCGCCTTGAGTCGATTCATCTCTTGCCTCAGTGAAAAGGCATTGCCTATTTACCGACTGATGAAGAAATCTGATAGGTTCGAGTGGACTCCTTAAGCTGACGCAGCATTTGCAGAGCTCAAAGCCCTGCTTTCCACCCAGCCGGTGCTCGCTGCCCCAATCAACAAAGAGCCTTTACTGCTTTATATTGCAGCCACTGGACAAGTTGTCAGTACAGTACTCACGGTCGAGCGGGAAGAAGAAGGAAAAGCCTATAAAGTTCAGCGCCCAGTGTACTATATTTCTGAAGTCTTGACTCCGTCCAAGCAGAGATATCCGCACTAGCAGAAGCTTGTATATGGAATTTACATGACCACGAAGAAGGTTGCACATTATTTCTCAAATCATTCCATTACAGTCGTCAGCGACGCACCATTGTCAGAAATTCTAAACAACAGAGATGCAACTGGTCGAGTGGCAACGTGGGCGATTGAACTCCTTCCATTGGATATCAAGTTTGAGGCAAAGAAAGCTATCAAGTCCCAAGCAATAGCAGATTTCCTCGCCGAGTGGGTTGAGCAGCAACCAACTCAGATTCACTCGGAGCATTGGACCATGTTCTTTGATGGATCCAAGATGTTGAATGGTTCTGGTGCTGGGGTGGTTTTGGTATCTCCCCGAGGCGACGGGCTCAGCTATGTTCTCCAGATTCATTTTGATTCCTCCAACAATGAAGTTGAATATGAAGCACTTCTGTACGGGTTGCGTATGGCCATTTCACTCGGCGTCTGTCGCCTAATGGTCTACGGCGACTCAGATTTGGTGGTTAATCAAGTAATGAAGGAGTGGGACATCAGGAGCCCTGCTATGACTGGCTATTGTAATGCAGTGAGAAAGTTAGAAAAGAAGTATGAGGTATTAGAGCTTCATCATATACCCCGACTAAAAAATCAAGCAGCTGATGATTTGGCAAAGATAGGTTCCAAGCGTGAGACTATTCCCAGTAATGTGTTCTTGGAGCATCTTCACTCACCGTCAGTTCAAGAGGATCCCTTCACGGAAGAACCCCCACAACCTAAGAGCCCAACTGATCCAACTGAAGTTGAAATCCCAGCCATGGTCGACTTGATCATGGAAGTTTTGGTCGTTGTACCCGATTGGACAGTGCCGTATATTGCATATATTCTCAGGAAAGAGCTACCAGAGGATGAAGAAGAGGCCCGTCGGATTATCCATCGATCTAAAGCTTTCACAGTAATGGGTGGACAGCTTTATAGAGAAAGTGTTACTGGAGTCGCTCAGAAGTGCATTACACCGGAAGAAGGTCGAGTGATCCTCAATGACATCCACTCGGGGACCTGTGGTCACCATGCGTCCTCTCGGACCATTGTGGCCAAAGCATACCGAGCGGGATTTTATTGGCCACGGGCGAATGAAATGGCAAAAGACATAGTCGACAAATGTGAAGGTTGTCAGTTCTATTCATACATGTCCCACAAGCCTGCATCAGCCCTGAAGACCATTCCACTCGTCTGGCCTTTTGTTGTTTGGGGATTAGATATGGTTGGACCTTTGAGGACCGGCAGGAGTGGCTTCACTCATGTGCTTGTAGTAGTTGACAAGTTCACCAAATGGATTGAGGCTAAACCAATCAAAAACCTTGAAGCAAGTACTGCTGTCAGCTTCATCATAGAGTTAATATTCAGTTATGGAGCTCCACATAGCATCATCACAGATAATGGGTTGAACTTCGATTCTGATGAGTTCAGAGCTTTCTGCGCTTCCCAAGGTACTCGGGTCAACTATGCTTCAGTCGCCCATCCCTAGTCGAATGGACAAGCCAAAAGAGCAAACGGATTGATTCTCAAAGGGCTGAAACCCCGATTGATGCGTGACCTCAAGCATGCGGCAGGCGCTTGGGTCGATGAACTTCCATCAGTGCTTTGGGGATTGAGGACAACTCCTAATCGGTCGACTGGTCAAACTCCATTCTTCTTGGTCTATGGGGCTGAAGCTATGCTTCCGAGTGACTTACTTCACAATGCACCCCGAGTCAAACTTTTCTCAGAAGATGAAGCAGAACAGGCTCGGCAAGATGCAGTTGATCTCCTGGAAGAGGAAAGAGAGATGGCCCTGATCAGGTCGACTATTTATCAGCAAGACCTGCGTCGATTCCACGCCAGAAACGTGAGAGGTCGAGCATTTCAAGAAGGGGACTTGGTTCTTCGAGTGGATCAGCAGCGACCACACAAGCTCGCTCCCGCTTGGGAAGGCCCCTTCATTATCACCAAAGTGCTCCACAACGGAGCATATCATCTCTACAATGTGGAGCACAATAAAGACGAGCCACGCACTTGGAATGCGGAGCTGCTCCGCCCCTTTTATACTTAAGCATTCAGACTGTTGAGATGTAATAAGAAATACCTCCTAGTTTGATTATCAAAGACACAGTTTTACAGTCTCCTAAATGATTGTTTTTTTGTGTTCTAAATCCCCCAGTGGGTGCCTTAGCTGCGAATCTGCTTCGCCTAAGTTCCAGAAACTTAAATCCTGCTGAGTGAAGAGCAAGCCTCTCACTCGGGGGCTTAGCTGCGAATCCGGCTCGCCTAAGTTTAGAAAAAATCCTACCGAGTGGAGAGCAAGCCTATCACTCGGGGGCTTAGCTGCGAATCCGTTTCGCCTAAGTTTAAAAAATCCTATCGAGTGGAGAGCAAGACTCTCACTTGGGGGCTTAGCTGCAGTCCCGCACTCGCCTAAGTTTGAAAAATCCTACCGAGTGAAGAGCAAACCTCTCACTCGGAGGCTTAGCTGTAGTCCAGTACTCGCCTAAGTTTGAAAAATCCCACCAAGTGAAAAGCAGCACTCTCACTCGGGGGCTTAGCTGTAGTCCAGAACTCGCCTAAGTTTGAAAAATCCTACCGAGTGAAGGGCAAACCTCTCACTCGGGGCTTAGCTGCAGTCCAGTACTCGCCTAAGTTTGAAAAATCCCACCAAGTGAAGAGCAACCCTCTCACTCGGGGGCTTTGCTGCAGTCCAGAACTCGCCTAAGTTTGAAAAATCCTACCGAGTGAAGAGCAAACCTCTCATTCGGGGGCTTACCTGCAGTCCAGTACTCGCCTAAGTTTGAAAAATCCCACCGAGTGAAGAGCAACCCTCTCACTCGGGAGCTTAGCTGCAGTCCAGAACTCGCCTAAGTTTGAAAAATCCCACCGAGTGAAGAGCAACCCTCTCACTCGGGGGCTTAGCTGCAGTCCAATACTCGCCTATGTTTGAAAAATCCCACCAAGTGAAGAGCTACCATCTCACTCGGGGGCTTAGCTGCAGTCCAGTACTCGCCTAAGTTTGAAAAATCCCACCGAGTGAAGAGCAAACCTATCACTCGGGGGCTTAGCTGCAATCCAGTACTCGCCTAAGTTTGAAAAATCCCACCGAGTGAAGAGCAACCCTCTCACTCGGGGGCTTAGCTGCAGTCCAGAACTCGCCTAAGTTTGAAAAATCCTACCGAGTGTTGAGCAAACCTCTCACTCAGGGGCTTAGCTGCGGTCCAGTACTCGCCTAAGTTTGAAAAATCCCACCGAGTGAAGAGCAACACTCTCACTCGAGAGCTTAGCTGTCGTCCAGAACTCGCCTAAGTTTGAAAAATCCCACCGAGTGAAGAGCAACCCTCTCACTCGGGGGCTTAGCTGCAGTCCAGTACTCGCCTAAGTTTGAAAAATCCCACTGAGTGAAGAGCAACCCTCTCACTCGGGGGCTTAGCCGCAGTCCAGTACTCACCTAAGTTTGAAAAATCCCACCGAGTGAAGAGCAAACCTCTCACTCGGGGGCTTAGCTGCAGTCTAGTACTCGCCTAAGTTTGAAAAATCCCATCAAGTGAAGGGCAACCCTCTCACTCGGGGGCTTAGCTGCAGTCCAGAACTCACCTAAGTATAAAACATGTTCCGAGTGAAGACCGATCTTCTCGCTCGGGGACTTGGTCACGCGCTCTATCCTGATCCGCAAGGACGACGAGCTGCAGGTCGACTGCGAACTTCTCCTCAGAGTTGCGCCATAAGTACAATGTGCGCTCCATCCTGATCCACAAGGACGACGAGGTAGAGGTCGACTGCGACCCCCTCCTTAGAGCTGCGCCATAAATACAATGTGCGCTCCACCCCGATCCACAAGGACAACGAGGTACTGGTCGACTGCGACCCTCTCCTCAGAGCTGCGCCATAAATACAATGTGCGCTCCATCCCGATCCGCAAGGACGACGAGCTGCGGGTTGACTGCTACCTTCTCCTCGGAGCTGCATCACAAATACAAAGACTATTCTGAGTGAAGAAACAAGTTCCACTCGAAGGCAAACACAAGCATATTCAGAGAAAGACCAAGGTCAGATAAATCTCGCGAAGTTCCAGACCACGGATTAAAGTACTCGGGCATCAGGCCCGAAGGAGTTTAACGGTTACAAAATCACTCAGCATCCCGAGACAAATTTAAGGCGAGACATAAAGTTTGTTCACTCCGCAGGAGGAGGGCTGGCAGGTTCGACGAACTTGTCCAGGTCGATTCCATCAGCAATCCGAGTGGCAACAGCAATGATGGTTTCCATGAAAGATTGGAAGTCGTGCCTTTTGGTATTGGCAACCTTGATCACCGCCAGCTTTTCTTCTGGGGCTTCCTTGCAGTGGACACGGACCAGAGACAGAGCCACGTCAGCACCGCATCGAGTAGAAGACTTCTTCCATTCCTGCACTCGACCAGGGACCTCATTGAGTCGAGCCATCAGGGACTCGAGGTCATTTTGGAGTGTCGCCCCTGGCCAGAGCGCTCTGTCGATTCACGACACCGCAACCTTCAGCCGGGCAAGGTAGTAGACAACACCAGCGACACGAGATTCCAGTCGGAGCACGTTCATAGCAGCTTCGTCCTTAACACGAGAGAGGATGGGGTCCAAGCCTGTCTCAATGCGCCCAGTCTCTTCCTCATAGTTCTGGCAAAATTCTGCACACGCAACACAACGATGAGTCAATAGCTATATATCAAGTCGATAGTAACAAGACAGTCGGATAAAGGGAACCACCTTCAAGCATAACGAATAACTTCTTGGCAAGTCCTCCCAGATAATTCTCCAGCTCATCTCTTTTGCGGGCAATGTCTTCTACTTTGTCGGTCAAGGCCCTCTTGTCCTTCTTCAGACGAGTAGCCTCCTTGTTGGCTTCATCCAGGGCAGTCTTTAGTTTGGCGTTCTCTTCCTCTAGTTTACCGACTAAAGCAAGCTTCTGGTCAGCGAGTGCGGTTTTCTCCTCTGCTGCCTTCTGCGCAGCTGCAAGGTCCAGATCCTTCTTCACTAGAGCCTGGTTCATTGTTTCTGAAAGAAGTACACTTGGTTCAGAGAAAGGAAATAACACTCGGTTCATAAACAAATCAGTCGACAAATTTTTCATACCAGCGGCTTCATCCTTGGCCTTCTACAAGTTTGTCTTGCCAACTCCAAATCGAGATTGAGTTGAATCTGCTTCTGCTCCAGGTCAGCAAAACGAGCTCCAAGTTCGCAAGATTTCTGTGATCAGAGGATGGTTAGTCGACAGATACAATGATTGGTTACTTCAGAACAATAGAGTGACAAAATTCGACAAGTTCTAAGACTACTGCCGAATCAAACATCCAACAGTAGTCTCGGGGACTACACCCAGTGGGTGCACTTAGCGTGCCCCCACTGGTCCAGTTTCCACTCGACATGGTCCGTCCAGGCCGAGTATATAAAAAAAGAGGAAAGTTGTTCTCAGATCACAGTCGACTGCCCGCAGTCGAGTACGGTCTTGGGGACTACACCCAGTGGGTGCACTCAACGTGCCCCCACTGGTTCAGGTTCCACTCGACGTGATCCGTTCAGACCGAGTGAGAAAGTTCTGATTCTCAGACCATAGCCGACTGCCCGCAGTCAACTATGGTCTTGGGGACTACACCCAATGGGTGCACTCAGCGTGCCCCCACTGGTTCAAAGACTCAATCGGCACAACCTAGTCGACCCAAGAAGCAAAACTATTCAGTAGTAAGTTAAACACCCAGTGGGTGTACAAATGCAAAATGCAGACTGACGAAAATATGCACCAGGAAAGTTTTCAGGTAGCATATCCTAACAGAACAAGCGACAAGCTAAAGGATCAATCAGTAATCAACCAACCTGGATGTTGCTCTGGAGAGATGAGCTGGCGTCATAAGCAGCTTGACTGGCCTCTCGAACCACCTTCATCTGCTCCATCATGATGCCCGCCTGGCGTATAGCTTCCTTGGCAGCTCCCACTTGGTCCTCTGGGACGTGATGCGTAGTGAAGAGTGAACACGGTGGATCGGCTGGGATCTGTGCAGTCGACGTTGAAGGTTGGGCACTCGACAATGGTACGGCAAAAGTCACAGAAGCCCGGTTGGCATCGCCGGTCTCCTGGATCACCGGTTCCGTCACTGGCGTCGACTGAGGCACCTTGCCAGTTGATGTCTTCCTGCTTCTCCTTCCCATGGGCCTCAGCGGCACATCCTCATCGTCATCTGGAAGATCAATGACATTGGGAGGAGCTACAAAAGAATCAATAGCCAGAATTCAGTTGACCAACAAAATGGCTGAGAAAGTAAGACAAGATTGCAAAACTCATACCCGGGTTAGAAGTGACCGCGTCTTCCATGTCCTCGTCACCAATTCTATAAGTAGAAGTCCCAGAGGTGGCAGCACTGCAGGTTTCAAGATTCACTCGGTTAAATCAGAAAGAGAGTCGACAGCACAGGTCCTTGAGCAAAAAATGAGGGCAAGACACTTACACAGAAGCGACGGGGACGTCGATCTTGATCTTGGGCAGGTTCTTCCGAGACTTCGATGCTGCAACCTTGGGCTGCTTTGAAGCCTTCTCAGTCGGCACAGGAGAAGAGGTCCAAATGCGCTTGGAAGTCTGTCCGGTTGGCTTAGCCACTTTGCCACAGATACTTGCTGGGTCGTGCTGATGCTTGGAACGCCTTTTGTTGCGAGGTGGTGACTCGACCTCTTCACCACTGCTCGAGTCCTCGTTTTCCTCCTCCTCTTCTCCTCCATCAGACTGCCAATCCATGCTTTCGCCTCCGCTTTCTTCTCCTTCCTGGTACTGCTCTTGCTCCCCGTTCGGCATTGAGTATGTCTCTGTATAGATCTGTAAAGCAAAAGAGGTAAACAAAGGATGGTCGACTCAACAAGCAACTGCAAGTCAGAATGAAAAACACTCGGAAATAAAGAATAGACCTGGTCTGGTTGGTTGTTGGCGTCAAATGGTAAAACTCTTCGGGACCCCCTAGGGTTATCCTTGTTTCCTGTGATGCCTTGCACCCATTGCGCCACCGTCTTCTCATCAACGTCCTCCGGATGGATCCGAGTCGAATCTTCAATTCTTGAGTACATCCACATTGAGTGATCGCGAGCCTGGAGAGGCTGGATACATCGACTGAGGAGTACCTTGAGCAGATCCATACCAGTCACACCCTCATGGATCCGCTGAACTACTTGCTCCATCAACATGGTCACCTCCACCTTCTCTGCTGGAGTCACTCTCAAAGAAGTGGGTTTCTGGACTCGTTCCAAGGAAAAGGGAGCGAGACCAGTCGGATGGCCAGGGGTCAACTTGTCTTTGCAGTAAAACCAAGTCGACTGCCACCCTCTAACCGAGTCAGGGAGAGTCATCGCGAGAAAAGCACTCTTCCCCCTCATCTGGATACCTAAGCCCCACACATCTGAATCACCTGGGTTCTCTCGTCACTCGGGCTAGCTTTGTTCACAGTCTGCGAGCGGCATGTGAAGATGTGCTTAAACAGACCCCAGTGCGGTCGACGGCCCAAGAAATTCTCACACAGGGAGACAAAGGCGGCGAGGTATGTGATTGTGTTGGGAGAGAAATGGTGGAGTTGAGCCCCAGAGAAGTTCAGAAAAGCACGGAAAAAGGGATGTGGGGGCAAAGAAAAACCGCGGTCGACATGAGTGGCGAGTAAGATGCACTCACCCTCCTGAGGCTGCAGCTTGGTTTCCTCCCTCGAGAGCCTCCAGGAAGCATGCTCAATCAGCCCGCTCTCAGACAGATCTTGCATGTCATCCAGCTCGACTGTGGACTAGATCCATTCGCCCTGAACCCAGTCACGTGGCAGGGCGGATCTCGACGACGACCCGCTCCTGCCGGTCTTCTTCCCCTTCGTCGGCCCCTTCTCTGCGCGCTCTAGCGCTGCTGTCTTGTCCTTCGCCATCGCAGCAAGAGGCGAACGGGTGGGAGGCGATGTCGAGAGTGGAAGTGGCAGCGGTGGAGAAGCAGAGGAGGAAGAAGGGGAAATTGGGGCGCACTGTGCAAAATTCCCCAACCCAACGCCTTATATGGAGTCATTTTCGAGTGGCTGACTGCTGGGCCCGGGCAATCCTGTCAAATCCTGCAACTATCGCTCGCTCGGTACATGGCGAAAAAGGTGGCATGGAGATCGAGGCGTCCCTGCCTAATCCATCCCGATTACTGCGGCCTCCTCCGTCCCGCGCGCTTCCCAAAATTTCGAATCCCGCAAGATCCGGGAGTAGCAGAGCAATCTGTCAGACCGAATATTTTTTCCATATCAACACTTGAAGCTTATCAGCAAAGTTCACTCGACTACTTTAAACTGGATTAAGGCGACTGAAAATGAAGTCAAAGTCACGTGGCTCATCAGTCTAAGGAAGATGCTTCCGCAGCGTGTAACTGAATCAGAACCAACTTCAACTCCTTTTTCCACTCGAACCCTAAACCATTCAGGGGCTAATGATGGCGACATGTACCTAGGGTAGGGTCATAGGCCTGACCTAGATACCCTCCCCAAGGACATTACCCTAAAGTCAGAAGCATTCAAGGGATAACATCATCCACTCGACCAGAAGCATTCCACTCAGAAGATTCAATTTCACTCGACCGTAGCAATAGTCACTCGATGACCAGAAGATCTAAAGTCACTCTGTATAGCAACGGTCAGGCGTTTACTCTGTATACTTAATGGTCATTCATGTATCTTTATTGCTGGCATTATCAGTAACGCCCTATCTTTATGTACCTTAAACCCTATGTAACTGAGGTCGTGAGGGGTCTGGCGAACTCTATATAAGCCACCCCCTCCTCAGGAACAAGGGTTCGCACCCCCCGTAATTACACACTCATATTCCAATCGACCAAGCTCCCGAGCACCGAGACGTAGGGCTGTTACTTCCACCGCGAAGGGCCTGAACTCGTAAACCTTGTGTGTACAACCTCACCATAGCTGGGATCTTGCCTCTTCATACCTACCCCCATTCTACTATCAGTCTTAGAACCATGACAAACACCTTTATATTATTTTTGGGACTAACCTACTAACCAAAGGCCCAGTGCAAATTATTGTTTTTTTTGCCTATTTTAGTGTTTCGCAGAAAAGGAATATCAAACGGAATGAAACCTTCGGGAGAGTCGTTTTTGGAACAAACGCAATCCAGGAGACTTGGAGTGGACGTCAAGGAAGCAACGAGGCGGCCACGAGGTAGGAGGGCGCGCCCAGGCGGGTAGGCGCACCCCCACCCTCGTGGGCCCCTCGTGGCTCTACCGACCTACTTCTTTCGCCTATATATACTCATATACCCCGAAAACATCTGAGAGCACCACGAAACCCTATTTCCACCGCCGCAACCTTCTGTACCCATGAGATCCCATCTTGGGGCCTTTTCCGGCGCCTTGCCGGAGGGGGAATCGATCACAGAGGACTTCTACATCAACACCATAGCCTCTCCGATGATGTGTGAGTAGTTTACCATAGACCTTCGGGTCCATAGTTATTAGCTAGATGGCTTCTTCTCTCTCTTTGGATCTCAATACAAAGTTCTCCTCGATCTTCTTGGAGATCTATTCGATGTAATATTTTTTGCGGTGTGTTTGTCGAGATCCGATGAATTGTGGGTTTATTATCAAGTTTATCTATGGACAATATTTGAATCTTCTCTGAATTCTTGTATGCATGATTTGATATCTTGGCAAGTCTCTTCGAATTATCAGTTTGGTTTGTCCTACTAGATTGATCTTCCTTGCAATGGGAGAAGTGCTTAGCTTTGGGTTCAATCTTGCGGTGCTCGATCCTAGTGACAGCAGGGGAAATGACACGTATTGTATTGTTGCCATCGAGGATAAAAAGATGGGGTTTATATCATATTGCTTGAGTTTATCCCTCTACATCATGTCATCTTGCCAAATGCGTTACTCTGTTCTTATGAACTTAATACTATAGATGCATGCTGGATAGCGGTCGATGTGTGGAGTAATAGTAGTAGATGTGGAATCATTTCAGTCTACTTGACACGGACGTGGTGCCTATATACATGATCATGCCTAGATATTCTCATAACTATGCGCTTTTCTATCAATTGCTCGACAGTAATTTGTTCACCCACCGTAGAATTTGCTATCATGAGAGAAGCCACTAGTGAAACCTATGGCCCCCGGGTCTATTTTCCATCATATTAATCTCCCATCAACTAGCTATTTATGTCGCCATTTATTTTGCAATCTTTACTTTTCAATCTATACAACAAAAATACCAAAAATATTTATCTTATTATCTCTATCAGATCTCACTTTTGCAAGTGGCCATGAAGGGATTGACAACCCCTTTATCGCGTTGGTTGCAAGGTTCTTAAATTTTTTTGTGTAGGTACTAGGGACATGCATGTAATCTCCTACTGGATTGATACCTTGGTTCTCAAAAACTGAGGGAAATACTTATGCTACTTTGCTACATCACCCTTTCCTCTTCAAGGGAAAACCAACGCATGCTCAAGAGGCAGCAAGAAGGATTTCTGGCACCGTTGACGGGGAGATTTACGCACAAGTCAAGACGTACCAAGTACCCATCACAAACTCTTATCCCTCGCATTACATTATTTGCCATATGCCTCTCGTTTCCTCTCCCCTACTTCGCCTTTGCCTTTTCTTCTCCTACTTCCCATATGTCTTTTTGTTTGTGTTTCCACGTGCCTTCTATTTGCTTGCATCTTTGCTTGCTAAAAATCTATTGATATGGGTTCACTTAAAGTGTTCTACTTGGATCATCTTCGATCCTTATGCGCTCGTGCTGATACCCCAACTAGACTAGTTGATGGGAAATCTTTAGATGAGCATGCTCATTTTGTGCGTCACCATTTGTCTGAAAAGGGGAGAATCTTATGGGATCAAACAAACAGATTGCTATGTTATGCTTGGAATCTTTGTGAAATTTGTGATTTTACTTGTTGCTCTAAGAACCCTAAAAAACACCTTCCCTACCTATGTGAGTTTAATGATAATGAAATCTTATCTTCTTATGCAAACGGTGTTTATAATTACTATGATATCGAACAAATTGAAGAATTTGTTGCTTTTAAGGGTGCTTATGAAGTTGCTTCTTTGATTGAAAAGTATGATATTACTCTCTATGAATCTTAAAATTTTGACATACTTAAATATTGCTATGAAAACTATGCTCATAATGTCTATGTCAAAGAAATTATTGAGAGAATGACTGTTGCTTTGGAAGAAAATAATGATATGCATGAATCTATAGATAATGATGATTCCGATGATTTGATTGAAATTTCCCTTGATGAACATGATGCTTGCTATTCTTGTGGGCATGACGCCAATATTATTGAAGACGAATTTGCTATAATTCCTTATGTTAAACATGAGATCGTTGCTATTACGCCCATACTTGATAGTTCCTTTGATGAAAATCATGATTGCAATGATGTTATTATAAGTTCTCTTGATGTCAATTGTGCTAATAATATGCAAAACCCTAAGCTTGGGGATGCTAGTTTTGCTATGACTACTATTTGTTGCAATGATCATGATTGGGGTGATTCTTCTTTTGATCTTGAAAATTTATTTAAGCCCCATGACGAATATGATATTGATAATAGTGTTTGCAATATTATTGAAAGTGGTTTTGGAAGAGTGTCAACTTTAGATCCCACTTATTTGGATAATGTTCAATCTTATGAAATTTTTGATAAAAGTGGGTTTGGAGAGGTCATGATTTAGTTAATGATAATCCCACTATTTTGGAAGAGTGTCAACTTCGCATGCATGTGGATCGTGTTGAGAATATGTTATGTGATTGCTATTTTGTTGAATTTTCCTATGATCCTACATGTAATTATTATGATAGAGGAAAATATGGTTGTAGAAATTTTTATCTTACGAAATTACCTCTCGTCATCTTGAGATTGCTATCGTCTCTTTCTTCTTCCTTGCATATGCTAATTTTTCCTTGCTATGATAATTTTTTTTCTTATAAAATGCCTATGCATAGGAAGTATATTACACTTAGATGTGTTTATTACGTGTTCAATGATGCTCTCTTTGTGCTTTAATTCTTGTCTTTGATGTGAGCATCATTATAATTATCAATGCCTAGCTAGGGGCGTTAAACGATAGCGCTTATTGGGAGGCAACCCAATTTTATTTTTATTCCTTGCTTTTTGTTCCTGTTTAGTAATAAATAATTCATCTAGCCTCTGGTTAGATTTGGTTTTATGTTTTAATTAGTGTTTGCGCCAAGTTAAACCTATAGGATCTTCTTGGATAACAATTATTTGATCTCGCTGAAAAAGTCAGAAACTTTCTAGTCACGAAAACAATTGTTAAAAATCACTAGAAAGTGATAAAATACTAATTCCAATTGCAGTAGATCAATAAACAAATTATCTAGGCCGTCCTATTTTGGTAGATGTTTCTGAGTTACATAAGTTTGCGTTTGTTACAGATTACTACAGACTGTTCTGTTTTTGACAGATTCTGCTTTTCGTGTGTTGTTTGCTTATTTTGATGAATCTATGGCTAGTATCGGGGGGGGGGGGGTATGAACCATAGAGAAGTTGGAATACAGTAGGTTTAACACCAATATAAATAAATAATAAGTTCATTACAGTACTTTATTGTGGTGGTTTGTTTACTTGCACTAACGGAGCTCATGGGATTTTCTGTTGAGTTTTGTGTTGTGAAGTTTTCAAGTTTTGGGTAAAGATTTGATGGATTATGGAATAAGGAGTGGCAAGAGCCTAAGCTTTGGGATGCCCAAGGAAACCCGAGGTAAAATTCAAGGACAACCAAAATCCTAAGCTTGGGGATGCCCCGGAAGGCATCCCCTCTTTCGTCTTCATCCATCGGTAACTTTACTTGAGGCTATATTTTATTCACCACATGATATGTGTTTTGCTTGGAGCGTCTTGTATGATTTGATTCTTTGCTTTTTAGTTTACCAAAATCATCCTTGCTTTACACACCTTTTGGAGAGACACACATGAATCAGAATTTATTAGATACTCTATGTGCTTCATTTATATCTTTTGAGCTAGATAATTTTGCTCTAATGCTTCACTTATATCTTTTTAGAGCACGGTGGTGGTTTTATTTTATAAAATTTATTGATCTCTCATGCTTCACTTATATTATTTTGAGAGTTCTTTAGAACAGCATGATAATTTGCTTTGGCTATAAAATTAGTCCTAATATGATAGGCATCCAAGATGGGTATAATAAAAACTTTCATATAGAGTGCATTGAATACTATGAGAAGTTTGATACTTGATGATTGTTTTGAGATATGAAGATGGTGATATTAAAGTTGTGCTAGTTGAGTAATTTTGAATTTGAGAAATACTTGTGTTAGAGTTTGCAAGTCCCGTAGCATGCACGTATGGTAACCGTTGTGTAACAAATTTGAAACATGAGGTGTTCTTTGATTGTCATCCTTATGAGTGGCGGTCGGGGACGAGCGATGGCCATTTCCTACCAATCTATCCCCCTAGGAGCATGCACGTAGTGCTTGGTTTTTGATGACTTGTAGATTTTTTCAATAAGTATGTAAGTTCTTTATGACTAATGTTGAGTCCATGGATTATACGCACTCTCACCTTTCCATCATGGCTAGCCTCTTCGGTACCGTGCATTGCCCTTTCTCACCTTGAGAGTTGGTGAAAACTTCGCCGGTGCATCCAAACCCCGTGACATGATACGCTCTATCACACATAAACCTCCTTATATCTTCCTCAAAACAGCCACCATACCTATCTATTATGGCATTTCCATAGCCATTCCGAGATATATTTCCATGTAACTTTCCACTGTTTCATTTATTATGAAACACTTCATCATTGTCATATTGCCTTGCATGACCATGTAGTCGACATCGTATTTGTGGCAAAGCCACCATGCATAATTCATCATACATGTCACTCTTGATTCATTGCCCATCCCGGTACACCGCCAGAGGCATCCATGTAGAGTCATATTGAGTTGTAATCTTTGAGTTGTAAATAAATAGAAGTGTGATGGTCATCATTATTAGAGCATTGTCCCGAAGAAAAAAAAGAAGAAAAAAGAAAGGCCAAAAAAAAGAAAGGCCCAAAAAAAGAGAATAATAATAATAAAAGGGACAATGTTACTATCCTTTTCCATACTTGTGCTTCAAAGTAGCACCATGATCTTTATGATAGAGAGTCTCTTATTTTGTCACTTTCATATACTAGTGGGAATTTTTCCTTATAGAACTTGGCTTGTATATTCCAACAATGGGCTTCCTCAAATGCCCTAGGTCTTCATGAGCAAGCAAGTTGGATGCACACCCACTTAGTTTCTTTTGTTGAGCTTTCATACATTTATAGCTCTAGTGCATCTGTTGCATGGCAATCCCTACTCCTTGCATTGACATCAATTGATGGGCATCTCCCTAGCCCGTTGATTAGCCGCGTCAATGTGAGACTTTCTCCCTTTTTGTCTTCTTCACACAACACCCATCATTATATTCTATTCCACCCATAGTGCTATATCCATGGCTCACGCTCATGTATTGCGTGAAAGTTGAAAAAGTTTGAGATTACTAAAGTATGAAACAATTGCTTGGCTTGTCATCGGGGTTGTGCATGTTGAGAGCATTCTTTTGTGACGAAAATGGAGCATGAGCAAACTATATGATTTTGTAGGGATGAACTTTCTTTGGCCATGTTATTTTGAGAAGACATGATTGCTTAGTTAGTTTGCTTGAAGTATTATTATTTTTATGTCAATATTAAACTTTCATCTTGAATCTTTCGGATATGAACATTCATGCCACAATAAATAAAATTACATTAAAGATTATGTTACGTAGCATTCCACATCAAAAATTCTGTTTTTATCATTTACCTACTCGAGGACGAGCAGGAACTAAGCTCGGGGATGCTTGATACGTCTCCAACGTATCTATAATTTTTTATCGTTCCATGCTATTATATTATCTGTTTTGGATGTTTAATGGGCTTTATTATACACCTTTATATTATTTTTGGGACTAACCTACTAACCAAAGGCCCAGTGCAAATTGCTGTTTTTTTGCCTATTTCCGTGTTTCGCAGAAAAGGAATATCAAACGGAATGAAACCTTCGGGAGAGTCGTTTTTGGAACAAACGCAATCAATGAGACTTGGAGTGGACGTCAAGGAAGCAATGAGGCGTCCACGAGGTAGGAGGGCGCGCCCAGGGGGGTAGGTGCGCCCCCACCCTCGTGGGCCCCTCGTGGCTCCACCGACCTACTTCTTTCGCCTATATATACTCATATACCTCGAAAACATCCGAGAGCACCACGAAACCCTATTTCAACCACCGTAACCTTCTGTACCCGTGAGATCCCATCTTGGGGCCTTTTCCGGCGCTCTGTCGAAAGGGGAATCGATCACGGAGGGCTTCTACATCAACACCATAGCCTCTCCGATGATGTGTGAGTAGTTTACCACAGAACTTCGGGTCCATAGTTATTATCTATATGGCTTCTTCTCTCTCTTTGGATCTCAATACAAAGTTCTCCTCGATCTTCTTGGAGATCTATTCGATGTAATACTTTTTGCGGTGTGTTTGTCGAGATCCGATGAATTGTGGGTTTATGATCAAGTTTATCTATGAAGAATATTTGAATCTTCTTTGAATTCTTGTATGCATGATTGATATCTTTGCAAGTCTCTTCGAATTATCAGTTTGGTTTAGCCTACTAGATTGATCTTCCTTGCAATGGTAGAAGTGCTTAGCTTTGGGTTCAATCTTGCGGTGCTCGATCCCAGTGATAGCAGGGGAAACGCCACGTATTGTATTGTTGCCATCGAGGATAAAAAGATGGGGTTTATATCATATTGCTTGAGTTTATCCCTCTACATCATGTCATCTTGCCTAATGCGTTACTCTGTTCTTATGAACTTAATACTCTAGATGCATGTTGGATAGCGGTCGATGTGTGGAGTAATAGTAGTAGATGCAGAATCGTGTCGGTCTACTTGACACGGACGTGATGCCTATAGACATGATCATGCCTAGATATTCTCATAACTATGCGCTTTTCTATCAATTGCTCGACGGTAATTTGTTCACCCACCGTAGAATTTGCTATCTTGAGAGAAGCCACTAGTGAAACCTATGGCCCCCGGTTCTATTTTTGATCATATTAATCTCCCATCAACTAGCTATTTCTGTCGCCGTTTATTTTGCAATCTTTACTTTTCAATCTATACAACAAAAATACCAAAAATATTTATCTTATTATCTCTATCAGATCTCACTTTTGTAAGTGGCCTTGAAGGGATTGACAACCCCATTATCGCGTTGGTTGCAAGGTTCTTAATTGTTTGTGCAGGTACTAGGGACTTGCGTGTAATCTCCTACTGGATTGATACCTTGGTTCTCAAAAATTGAGGGAAATACTTACGCTACTTTGCTGCATCACCCTTTCCTCTTCAAGGGAAAACCAACGCATGCTCAAGAGGTAGCAAGAAGGATTTCTGGCACCGTTGCCGGGGAGATTTACGCACAAGTCAAGACATACCAAGTACCCATCACAAACTCTTATCCCTCGCATTACATTATTTGCCATTTGCCTCTCGTTTTCCTCTCTCCCACTTCAGCTTTGCCTTTTCTTCGCCTACTTCCCGTATGTCTTTTTGTTTGTGTTTCCACGTGCCTTCTATTTGCTTGCATCTTTGCTTGCTAAAAATCTATTGATATGGGTCCACTTAAAGTGTTCTACTTGGATAATCTTTGATCCTTATGCGCTCGTGCTGATACCCCAACTAGGCTAGTTGATGGGAAATCTTTAGATGAGCATGCTCATTTTGTGCGTCACCGTTTGTCTGAAAAGGGGAGACTCTTATGGGATCAAACAAACAGATTGCTATGTTATCCTTGGAATCTTTGTGAAATTTGTGATTTTACTTGTTGCTCTAAGAACCCTAAAAACGCCTTCCCTACCTATGTGAGTTTAATGATAATGAAATCTTATCTTCTTATGCAAAGGGTGTTTATAGTTACTATGATATTGAAAAAATTTAAGAATTTGTTGCTTTTAAGGGTGCTTATGAAGTTGCTTCTTTGATTGAAAAGTATGATATTACTCTCTACGAATCTGAAAATTTTGACATACTTAAATATTGCTATGAAAACTATGCTTATAATGTCTATGTCAAAGAAATTATTGAGAGAATGACCGTTGCTTTGGAAGAAAATAATGATATGCATGAATCTATAGATAATGATGATTCCGATGATTTGATTGAAATTTCCCTTGATGAACATGATGCTTGCTATTCTTGTGGGCATGATGCCAATATTTTTTAAGATGAATTTCCTATAATTCCTTATGTTAAACATGAGATCGTTGCTATTGTGCCCATACTTGATAGTTCCTTTGGTGAAAATCATGATTGCCTTTATGTTATTATAAATTCTCTTGATGTCAATTGTGCTAATAATATGCAAAACCCTAAGCTTGGGGATGCTAGTTTTGCTATGACTACTATTTGTTGCAATGATCATGATTGGGGTGATTCTTCTTTTGATCTTGAAAATTTATTTAAGCCCCATGATGAATATGGGATTGATAATAGTGTTTGCAATATTATTGAAAGTGGGTTTGGAAGAGTGTCAACTTTAGATCCCACATATTTGGAGAATGTTCAATCTTATGATTTTTTTTATAAAAGTGGGTTTGGAGAGGTCATGACTTTAGTTAATGATAATCCCACTATTTTGGAAGAGTGTCAACTTCACATGCATGTGGATCATGTTGAGAATATGTTATGTGATTGCTATTTTGTTGAATTTGCCTATGATCCTACATGTAATTATTATGAGAGAGGAAAATATGGTTGTAGAAATTTTTATCTTACTAAATTACCTCTCGTCCTGTTGAGATTGCTATCGTCTCTTTCTTCTTCCTTGCATATGCTAATTTTTGCTTGCTATGATAATTTGTTTGCTTATGAAATGCCTATGCATAGGAAGTATGTTACACTTAGATCTGTTTATCACGTGTTCTATGATGCTCTCTTTGTGCTTTAATTCTTGTCTTTGATGTGAGCATCATTAAAATTAGCAATGCCTAACTAGGGGCGTTAAACGATAGCGCTTATTGGGAGGCAACCCAATTTTATTTTTATTCCTTGCTTTTTGTTCCAGTTTAGTAATAAATAATTCATCTAGCCTCTGGTTAGATTTGGTTTTATGTTTTAATTAGTGTTTGTGCCAAGTTAAACCTATAGGATCTTCTTGGATAACAATTATTTGATCTTGCTAAAAAAGTCAGAAACTTTCTGCTCATGAAAACAATTGTCACCAGAAAGTGATAAAATACTGATTCCAATTGCAGTAGATCAATAAAAAAATTATCTAGGTCGTCCTATTTTGGTAGATGTTTCTGAGATACAAAAGTTTGCGTTTGTTACAGATTACTACAGACTGTTCTGTTTTTGACAGATTCTGTTTTTCGTGTGTTGTGTGCTTATTTTGATGAATCTATGGCTAGTATCGGGGGGTATGAACCATAGAGAAGTGTGAATACAGTAGGTTTAACACCAATATAAAAAAATGAGTTCATTACAGTACTTTATTGTGGTGGTTTGTTTATTTGCACTAACGGAGCTCATGAGATTTTCTGTTGAGTTTTGTGTTGTGAAGTTTTCATGTTTTGGGTAAAGATTTGATGGATTATGGAATAAGGAGTGGCAAGAGCCTAAGATTGGGGATGCCCAAGGCACCCCAAGGTAAAATTCAAGGACAACCAAAAGCCTAAGCTTGGGGATAACCCGGAAGGCATCCCCTCTTTCGTCTTCGTCCATCGGTAACTTTACTTCAGGCTATATTTTTATTCACCACATGATATGTGTTTTGCTTGGAGCGTCTTGTATGATTTGATTCTTTGCTTTTTAGTTTACCACAATCATCCTTGCTTTACACACCTTTTTGAGAGACACACATGAATCGGAATTTATTAGAATACTCTATATGCTTCACTTATATCTTTTGAGCTAGATAATTTTGCTCTAGTGCTTCATTTATATCTTTTTAGAGCACGGTGGTGGTTTAATTTTATAGAAATTATTGATCTCTCATGCTTCACTTATATTATTTTGAGATTTCTTTAGAACAGCATGGTAATTTGCTTTGTCTATAAAATTAGTCCTAATATGATAGGCATCCAAGATGGGTATAATAAAAACTTTCATATAGAGTGCATTGAATGCAATGAGAAGTTTGATACTTGATGATTGTTTTGAGATATGAAGATGGTGATATTAAAGTTGTGCTAGTTGAGTAATTGTGAATTTGAGAAATACTTGTGTTAGAGTTTGCAAGTCCTGTAGCATGCACGTATGGTAACCGTTGTGTAACAAATTTGAAACATGAGGTGTTCTTTGATTGTCATCCTTATGAGTGGCGGTCGGGGACGAGCGATGGCCATTTCCTACCAATCTATCCCCCTAGGAGAATGCGCGTAGTGCTTGGTTTTTGATGACTTGTAGATTTTTGCAATAAGTATGTGAGTTCTTTATGACTAATGTTAAGTCCATGGATTATACGCACGCTCACCCTTCCATCATTGCTAGCCTCTTCGGTACCATGCATTGCCCTTTCTCACCTTGAGAGTTGGTGCAAAATTCGCCGGTGCAGCCAAACCCCGTGATATGATACACTCTATCACACATAAACCTCCTTATGTCTTCCTCAAAACAGCCACCATACCTACCTATTATGGCATTTCCATACCCATTCCGAGATATATTGCCATGCAACTTTCCACCGTTTCATTTATTATGACACGCTTCATCATTGTCATATTGCCTTGCATGATCATGTAGTTGACATCGCATTTGTGGCGAAGCCACCATGCATAATTCATCATACATGTCACTCTTGATTCATTTCCCATCCCGATACACCGCCGGAGGCATCCATGTAGAGTCATATTTTGTTCTAGTATCGAGTTATAATCTTTGAGTTGTAAATAAATAGAAGTGTGATGATCATCATTATTAGAGCATTGTCCCGAAGAAAAAAAAAAGAAAAAAGAAAGGCCAAAAAAAAGAAAGGCCCAAAAAAAGAGAATAATAATAATAAAAGGGACAATGTTACTATCCTTTTCCACACTTGTGCTTCAAAGTAGCACCATGATCTTTATGATGGAGAGTCTCTTATTTTGTCACTTTCATATACTAGTGGGGATTTTTCATTATAGAACTTGGCTTGTATATTCCAACAATGGGCTTCCTGAAATGCCCTAGGTCATCATGAGCAAGCAAGTTGGATGCACACCCACTTAGTTTCTTTTGTTGAGCTTTCATACATTTATAGATCTAGTGCATCCGTTGCATGGCAATCCCTACTCCTTGCATTGACATCAATTGATGGGCATCTCCCTAGCCCGTTGATTAGCCGCGTCAATGTGAGACTTTCTCCTTTTTTGTCTTCTTCACACAACCCCCATATTATATTATATTCCACCCATAGTGTTATATCCATGGCTCACGCTCATGTATTGCGTGAAAGTTGAAAAAGTTTGAGATTACTAAAGTATGAAACAATTGCTTGGCTTGTCATCGGGGTTGTGCATGTTGAGAGCATTCTTGCGTGACGAAAATGGAGCATGACCAAACTATATGATTTTGTAGGGATGAAATTTCTTTGGCCATGTTATTTTGAGAAGACATGATTGCTTAGTTACTATGCTTGAAGTATTATTATTTTTATGTCAATATTAATCTTTTATCTTGAATCTTTCGGATCTAAACATTCATGCCACAATAAAGAAAATTACATTAAAGATTATGTTAGGTAGCATTCCACATCAAAAATTCTGTTTTTATCATTTACCTACTCGAGGACGAGCAGGAATTAAGCTTGGGGATGCTTGATACGTCTCCAACGTATCTATACTTTTTGATTGTTCCATGCTATTATATTATCTGTTTTGGATGTTTAATGGGCTTTATTATACACCTTTATATTATTTTTGGACTAACCTACTAACCAAAGGCCCAGTGCAAATTGCTATTTTTTTTTGCCGATTTCAGTGTTCCGCAGAAAAGGAATATCAAACGGAATTCAAACGGAATGAAACCTTCGGGAGAGTCGTTTTTGGAACAAACACAATACAGGAGACTTGGAGTGGACGTCAAGGAAGCAACGAGGTGGCCACGAGGTAGGAGGGTGCGCCCAGGGGGTAGGCGCGCCCCCACCCTCGTGGGCCCCTCGTGGCTCCACCGACCTACTTCTTTCGCCTATATATACTCATATACCCCGAAAACATCCGAGAGCACCACGAAACCCTATTTCCACCACTGCAACCTTCTGTACCCATGAGATCCCATCTTGGGGCCTTTTCCGGCACTGCCAGATGTGGAATCGATCACGGAGGGCTTCTACATCAACACCATAGCCTCTCCGATGATGTGTGAGTAGTTTACCACAGACCTTCGGGTCCATAGTTATTAGCTAGATGGCTTCTTCTCTCTCTTTGGATCTCAATACAAAGTTCTCCTCGATCTTCATGGATATCTATTCGATGTAATACTTTTTGCGGTGTGTTTGTCGAGATCCGATAAATTGTGGGTTTATGATCAAGTTTATCTATGAACAATATTTGAATCTTCTCTGAATTCTTGTATGCATGATTGGATATCTTTGCAAGTCTCTTCGAATTATCAGTTTGGTTTGGCCTACTAGATTGATATTTCTTGCAATGGGAGAAGTGCCTAGCTTTGGATTCAATCTTGCGGTGCTCGATCCCAGTGACAGCAGGGGAAATAACACGTATTGTATTGTTGCCATCGAGGATACAAAGATGGGGTTTATATCATATTGCTTGAGTTTATCCCTCTACATCATGTCATCTTGCCTAATGCGTTACTCTGTTCTTATGAACTTAATACTCTAGATGCATGCTGGATAGCGGTCGATGTGTGGAGTAATAGTAGTAGATGTAGAATCATTTCGGTCTACTTGACACGGATGTGATGCCTATATACGTGATCATGCCTAGATATTCTCATAACTATGCGCTTTTCTATCAATTTCTCGATAGTAATTTGTTCACCCACTGTAGAATTTGCTATCTTGAGAGAAGCCACTAGTGAAACCTATGGCCCCCGGGTTTATTTTCCATCATATTAATCTCCCATCAACTAGCTATTTCTGTCGCCGTTTATTTTGCAATCTTTACTTTTCAATCTATACAACAAAAATACCCAAAATATTTATCTTATTATCTCTATCAGATCTCACTTTTGCAAGTGGTCGTGAAGGGATTGACAACCCCTTTATCGCGTTGGTTGCAAGGTTCTTAATTGTTTGTGCAGGTACTAGGGGCTTGCGTGTAATCTCCTACTGGATTGATACCTTGGTTCTCAAAAACTGAGGGAAATACTTACGCTACTTTGTTGCATCACCCTTTCCTCTTCAAGGGAAAACCAACGCATGCTCAAGAGGTAGCAGGAGGCCGCCGCGAGGGCGGTGCAGTTCCGGAAGGCCCCAAAGCAGCCTTCGATGGTGTCCGCGTAAGTGCTCGATTTTTCTTGTGTTTTCTTGTCTTCTTTCTTGCCAACTCTTCCCGAGTTTCTTCTTTTCTTGTTCATTCAGGGCTCCGCTCTCTCTTGAGCGGTCTACCTCTTCTTCTGTGATCGGGGCGGCGGAGGGCTCCGCCAATGCCCGCCGCATAGAGCCGCTCGCCGACCTCCAGGAGGCGACAGAGAAGAATGCGCGGGTGGCGCGCGAGGAGCGGGAGGAGGCGGAACGACAGAGGGCGGCGGAGGCCAAGGCGGCGCTGGAGGAGGCGGACGTGGCGGCCAAGGCCCAAGCCGACGCCGTGGCCAAGGCCCAGGCGGACGCCGCAACCAAGGCCCAGGCGGACGCGGCCGCCAAGGCGCGCGCGGCCGGGCTCCGCAACTTGTCACCCCCCTGCGCTCCGCACCGCCGGCGCCAGAGATCCCGGCGCTGACTGGGGGAGTCGGCGACGTCCAGCCGGTCATGGAGAGGCAAGGGGGCGACGCCGTCATCTTGAGGACGGAGGTGCCCTAGCAGGCGCCGACTGCCGAGGCCCAGGGCAGTCGGCCAAACGTGCCGGCAACGCCTCAAGTCGGTGGCGAGCTGGTGGTGGGGACGACCCCCGTGGTCCGCACTCCGGTGCGCCGGCGTGTGGCGAAGGCGACTTCGGCGCCGCGGTCGCAGGAGATCAAGGCCGCGAGTTCGTCGGCCCCAGAGGCAGAGACCACTAGTGCCGCCCCACGAGAGTGGACATCTGGGGAGGGACGAGTGTCCTGAACAAGGTTGTGCATGAGGTCTTGTCCCTGCTTCAGGCCCAAAGCACCGCCCTCCAACAATACACGAAGACGTTCTTGGCATTGCGGGCTGCCATCCGGGTATGTTCCTTGTGCTTGGTTTTTTTATTTTTGTAATCTTTGGTGGGGGCGCGCCAGCGCACCCACTGGGTGTAGCCCCCGAGTTCCGGGCCGGCTGCTAAGCAGGCGGCTCGGAACTTAAATGTAAGTTCCGAGTGCTGACCCTTTCTTTTCTTCTGTTGTCTTTGTTGCAGGATTATCACAACATCCCCGCGGCCACCTTCAACTCCCAAGTCCAGGAGCTGGCCAAGCGGACCGCTGACTTGTCCGATAGCCGGAGTAAGCCTTCTTCTTTTCTCTCTTGCGGGGGCGCGTCAGCGCACCCACTAGGTGTAGCCCCAGAGATTCGGGCCGATTGCTGAGCAGTCGGGCCGGATCTCCCGGCAACCACTTTTCTTTTTTGTTGATTTGTTGATTGTCTTTTCTTTCTTGTCCTTGTAGAGGCCAACGCCACCTTGCAGCAACAGCTGGGCGAGGCCCAAACAGCGCTGGGCGCCAAGGAGGAGGAGTGCAGCAAGGCGGCCCAGGAGCGCGACCGCCTGGTCAATGAGCTGGCGGACCATCACAAGGCGGCCCTCCAGGCGGCGAAGGACAGCGGACCAGCCTCCTGGCCAAGTTCGAGACCGAGCGCTCTGCCTGGGCTGAGACGGAGAAGGCGCTGAAAGATGGCTATGGCGAGATCGAGGACATGCTCGATGGTGAGTTGTCCTCTTCTTTCTTTCATCTGCCGACTGTCATATGATCCAGCTTCTGGCTTCATACTTCTTTTTCCTTCTTGCGCAGAGTATTTCCCTGGTTATGCCGTTGCCGCCAGCCAAGCCATCGAAGCTCGCCGTAGGCAGGCTTGTGGAGAGATTGCGTCCAATGCCCCTTGGTCCCTCGGCGAGCAGCTTCTCGCCATCCACGCCCGTCTCCAGCCGGCTCATCGGATGCTCCGCCGGCTGCAGTGTGTCGGAGCCCAGGTAATCTCTGCCCTTTGGCCAGACGTCCAAGCTCCACGCACCCCCAGCCGGACCGCCGACTGGTTAGCGGTGGCCGTCAGCCGCTTCGAGGCGTGGAAGGGCTCCTCAGCCCGGGCAGGCGCGCGGCGGGCTTTGGAGTTCGTCAAGGCATGGTATCCTGGGCTAAGCCTAGCCCAGTTGGCCACTTTCCGGCAGGAGGCCACTGCGGAGTTGGTGGCGGTGAGGCATGAGCTCACTCAACACGCGGCGGCGATCGCCAAGTACACTGAGACCGGCGTCTTCATCCCCGAACTGAAGGAGGAGGGTGCCGAGGCGCCGCCCAACTAGTTCGGGCTGAACCCGGAAGACGGCGAGGACTCGGTAGAGGAGATCGCCTCCAGCGACAAGGCGAGGACGAGGAGGGCGAGGATGGTGAAGACGACGCGCCAGAAGACGGAGCGGACGGCCAGCCTCAGCTCGATCGTGCCTCAAGCAACGAGCCCCGCGCGAGTGCATCGACTCCTGCTGAAGGCGACCAAGCCGAGACTCGCCAGCCGACCACTCCACCAGCCGACTCCACCAGCCTGCCGGACCCGCCTGTTGCTCCCTTAGCCTAGGCTGCCAACTTTATCTTAACTTTTCCTGCTTTGTAGTCTCTTTGAGAAAAACTTGTTAAATTTGTGCAATTTCACCCGCTGGGGGTGTATTCAAACTTTGTTGAATGCTGGCCCAGGGCCTTTTGCTATGTAAATTAATTTTCCGCATGAGTTGTGCTTTGCCGAGTTCCGACTTGTCTTGCTTTTTGTTCTTTTGGTTTTTCCTTTGCCGCCTTCCCTTGGCTGCCGCCTTGCTAGCCAGACAGCCGCTCTGCAGTCTGTGGCTGGGTCAAGTACTTAGCCGTTTGGGAAGGCAAGTACTTTGGCCGTTTAGAATGTTGCAAGTTAAGTAAGAAGCCGGCCGGCCGGCTACTCAGCAGCCGGTCGGTGAGGCGAGGAGCCGGCTTGGCCTATGTGAGTGCTTTTGTCCTTAGCCATTTTTCATGCGGGCACTGTTTCTTGCCTGTAACTCTTGCCAGCCTGACAATCGCTTTGCGAGCTGCAGCTTATGGCAAGAGAGGGCTTAGATGCCGGCACATTACTTGTCCGATTGCAGGTAGCACCGACATAGTACAAGGCGGCAAGCCCCCGGGCCGACTGGTCGAACCCGGTGCCAGGCAGAAGAATGAAATAACACATTCTTAGGCATAAAACATATCATATGGATAAAAAGGATAGCCCCCGAGTGCTCCTCGAGGGACCCGATGTCTTTGCGCTTAATACAAAAGGTAGCGTGGTACATACTGCATCAACTGTAAAATCTTTGAAGGGGATTTGCATTCCATGGGCACTCTGTCTCCTTGCCGGAGTTGTCCCTCTTGCGTGCCCTGGGCTTCTATGCATCGATCAGGTAGTAGGAGTCGTTGCCCAATGCTTTGCTGATGATGAAGGGGCCTTCCCAAGGGGCCGAGAGCTTGTGCTGGCCGGTTGTTCGCTGGATCAGCCGGAGCACAAGGTCACCCTCTTGAAAAGATTTTGGCTTGACCTTCCGACTGTGGTAGCGGCGCAGACTCTGCTGGTAGATGGCGGATCGGCTGAGTGCCAACAACCGGCCTTCTTCTAGCAGATCGACGCCGTCTTCTCATGCTTCCTTCGCCTCTGCCTCGGTGTACATGGCGACATGAGGCGAGTCAAACTCGATGTCAGTTGGGATGACAGCCTCGGCTCTGTACACGAGGAAGAAAGGAGTGAAGCCGGTTGACTTGTTCGGAGTGGTGTGCAGGCTCCAGAGGACGGCCGGCAGCTCGTCGATCCAGCAGTCGGCCGAGCGCTCCAGTGGCTCGACCAGTCGGGGCTTGATGCCGGAGAGGATGAGGCCGTTTGCTCGCTCAACTTGGCCGTTTGACTGTGAATGAGCAACAGACGCTATGTCCAGTCAGATGCCCTGCGTTGCGCAGAAACGGGCCAAGGTGCCTTTGGCAAAGTTTATGCCGTTGTCGGTGATGATGCTGTGTGGTACACCGTACCAGACGGTGATATCTGTGATGATGGTCACATCAGTCGGACCATTCAACTTCTTGATTGGCTTTGCTTCAATCCACTTGGTGAATTTGTCCACGGCGACAAGCAGATGAGTCATGCCGCCATGCGCTGTCTTGAATGGGCCCATAATGTCCAGCCCCCACACGGCAAAGGGCCAAGTGAGAGGGATGGCCTTGAGTGCAGAAGCCGGCAGATGTTGTTTGGAGCTGAATTTCTGGCACCCCTTGCAATGCTTGACCAGATCCTTGGCGTCCTCCAAAGCAGTCGGCCAGAAGAAACCATGGCAGAAAGCTTTGGCGACAAGGGATCTGGAGGCCGCGTGGTGGCCGCACTCGCCTTGCTGGATATCTTTGAGGATTTCCTTGCCTTTCTCTTGTCCTACGCAGCGCTGGAAGATCCCGCTCACGCTGCGTCTGACAAGCTCTCTGTTTACTATCGTGTAGGCTCCCGCTCGGCGCTGCACTTGCCCGGCCGAGGTCTCATCAGCCGACAGCTCTTTGTTCACTAATAAGTTGAGGATGGGTTGTGCCCAGGATGGTGCTTCGACTTCCTCGACTGTCATGACGGCTACTGGTACTTGGGCGGTTGGGTTGGGAGGCGACGGGGTAGAGTCGGCCGCCGCTTGTTGTGCCGTTGAAGTCCCCGGCCGACTGCTGCAGCCCCCAGGCCGGGTTCTGGAGTCCCTGGGCCGAGTGGGACTGCTGCAGTCCCCGAGCCGCCTGCTGAAGTCCCCGGGCCGACTGCTGCCGCCCCCGGGCCTGGTTCTGAAGTTCCCGGGCCGGGTGCGACTACTGCAGCCCCCGAGCCGCCTGCCGAAGTCCCCAGGCCGGCTGCTGCAGCCCCCGAGTCGGATTCGACTGTTCCGGGAGCAGCCGGCACGAAGATGGACTCAGATTCTGGCGAAGGCTTGATGGACGGCTTGAGGAGGTGCTGAAGGGAGACGCCGGCTGGTATGGCTTGCCCGGGTGGAGCCGATCCGTGCCAGGGCATCTGCTTGCTCGTTGTCATTCCGTGTCACGTGAAGGAACTCACACCCTTCAAAATATCCGCTGAGCTGTTGGACGAGGAAGCGGTAGCTCGCCATATTTGCATCCTTGGCGTCCCAGTCACCGGACGACTGTTGGACCACCAAGTCTATGTCACCGTAGCACAGGATCCGGCGGATGCCGAGCTCTTTGGCCAGCCGGAGCCCGTGTACAAGCGCCTCATACTCAGCCACGTTGTTGGAGGCTGCAAAGTGGATTTGCAATGCGTATCTTAACTTGTCGCCTTTGGGAGAGGTAAGGATAATGCCCGCTGCCAAGCCGGTGCGCATCTTTGAACCATCAAAGTGCATCCACCAATGGGTGGAGTCCAGCGCTGGCTGCAGGTACTGGGTCTTGGCCCAGTCGACGAGGAAGTCGGCCAGTGCTTGGGACTTGATGGCAGTACAAGGCTGGTAGAAGATGGTGTAGGGGGCCAGCTCGATGGCCCACTTGGCCACTCGGCCCGATGCATCTCGGCTTCCAATGATCTCGGCAAGTGGGGCGGTGTAGACGACCGTGATGGGGTGCTCTTGAAAGTATGGCTTGAGCTTCTTGGCGGCAAAGTGCACGCCGTAGTACATCTTCTAGTAATGGGGGTAATTCTACTTCGAGGCTGACAACACCTCGCTCAAGTAATACACAGGCCTCTGGACCGGCAGTGCTTTGCCGTGTTCTTTGCGTTCTACCACCACGACTGTGCTGACCACTCGGCTGGTGGCGGTGATGTAGAGGAGCATGGGCTCCTTAGCAGCTGGAGCGGCCAGAACAGGCGGCGTGGTCAACATCTTCTTGATTTGGAGAAAAGCTTTGTCCACCTTGTCGTTCCACTCGAAGTGAGTGGTTTTCTTCATGAGCTGGTACAGGGGAAGAGCCTTCTCGCCCAGCCGACTGATGAACCGGCTGATGGATGCCAAGAAGCCGGTAAAATTCTGGACGTCTCGCAGTCGGGTGGGTCTTTCCATCCTCTCGATGGCCTTGATCTTGACAGGGTTGCATTTAATGCCGCGCTCTGAGACCAGGAAGCCAAGGAGCTGGCCGGCTGGTACTCCAAAGACACATTTCTCTGGGTTGAGCTTGATTTGAAACCGGCGCAGATTTTCAAAAGTTTCCTTGAGATCTTCCAAGAGGGTACCGCACTTCTCCGTCTTCACCACAATATCATCTACATAGACGTGGGCATTTCTGCCAAGTTTCTTGAGGAGGCACTTCTGCATGCAACGCTGAAAGGTGGCACCGGCATTTCTCAAGCCGAATGTCATGGTCAGGTAGCAGAAGGCTTCGAATGGTGTGATGAAGGCGGTCTTCAGGAGGTCGGCCGGGTTCAACTTGATCTGGTGGTATCCTGAATAGGCAGCCAAAAAACTCAACAGCTCGCATCCGGCTGTGGAGTCTATCACTTGGTCAAGCTGAGGCAAAGCAAACAGATCTTTGGGGCAAGCTTTGTTGAGGCTGGTATACTCAATACACATACGCCACTTGTCGTTCTTCTTCAGTACAAGGACTGGGTTGGCAAGCCACTCTGGAAAGAACACTTCCATAATGAAGTCGGCTGCTAGAAGCCGGGCTATCTCTCACCAACAATTCTTCTCTTCTCCTCTGACAGGCGGCGGAGGGGTTGCTTGACTGGTTTGGCATCTTCTTTGACATGTAGCTTGTGCTCGGCGAAATCCGTCGGAACACCCAGCATGTCCTTTGGAGACCATGCAAAGATGTACCGATTCTCACGGAGGAAATCGACAAGCTCGCTTTCCTATTTGCTATCGAGGTTGGTTCCGACGATAGCGTGCCTCTCCGGGTGGTTTGGGTCCAAGGGGATCTTCTTGGTCTCTTTGGCCAGCTAGAAGGAGCCCTGAGTTTCCGACTCCTTGGGATCTGGCGACAGGTTCGGCTGCTTGGGGGCCATAGCCACAACCCGGTCAAGGAGCTTCCTCTCGGCAGCAATTACAAGGGACTCGGCCAGCCGGCTGCTGGCAGCAGCACAGGTGGCCGAATTCTTGTAACCTCCAGACACGGTGATAATACCCTTGGTTCCTGGCATCTTCATCTTGAGGTAGGCGTAGTATGGTACATCCATGATCTTGGCCAGAGTAGGTCGGCCAACCAGTGCATGATAAGGGCTCTCCAGGTCAACCACCTCGAACCAAATTGCTTCGTAGCGGAACTGATCTTTGTCCCCGAAGAGGACGTCTATCTTGATCTTGCCAATTGGTGAGCAGGAAAGGCCATGCACAATGCCGTGGAAGACAGACCGACTGGGCTGGAGCTGCTTCTCTTTGATGCACAACTTCTCCATAGTGTCGCGGTAGAGGATGTTGATGCTACTACCGCCGTCTATCAGGACCCGGGAGAAACGAGCAGCTCGCCTCTCCGTTGCAAAGGTGGCATCCAACACCAGGGCATAAGAACCCGGAGAAGGCATCACCTCCGGGTGGTCAGCTCGGCTCCTACTGATTGGCTTCTCAGACCAGTGCATGAACTCTGGAGCTTCAGAAGCGACAGAATTCACCTCTCGGTGTTGCTGACGTCGTCTATGTTTGTCGTCGGCCTGGCTGGTGAAGACGACGTAGGCTCCGTGTTCTTCAGGGAATTGGTCTTGGATGGCGGCGACCAGCTGAGCCGGCTGCTGCTGGGCAGGAGGCGGCGGCGGCTGGCCAGCAGGCGGAGGAGGCAACAGTCCTTCGCCCTTGGAGATTCGGTTGAGCCAATGACACTTCCGGGTGGTGTGGTTGGACGGCTTCGCGCCGCTGTGGAACTTGCAGAATGCATCGAGGGTTTGCTCATGAGAGAAGGCAGGCAACCAAGCAGATTTGACGCCCTTCTGACGCTTGGGGATGGGTTGTCCCTCTGGCTGCTGGTCCTCAACTGTTGCCACCTGCCGACTGGTAGAAGGCGGCTGCAGGACTTTGCGCTTGTGTTGTTCTGCTGTTGGCGCCGACTGTTATCACCAGCCGGCGTTCGAGGAGCCTGAGGGAGCACCTTCCCGGGAGCATCCACCCGGAGCTCCGAATTCATGGAGGAGTCGGCAGTGGCATACTTGTCTACTATGATCAGCAATTCGTCGAGTGTGGCCGGCTCGTCGCACAAGAGCTTGTGCTTGAGCAAGGTGCCCTCCCAGCATCCGGCGGTGAAGTACTCTATGGCTTGCACCTCGTGCACCCCTTTGCAGGAGTTGCGCAGTTCGGCCCACCGCGTCAGGTAGTCACTGGTGGACTCAGTGGGGCCTTGGACGCACAGAGAGAGCAGGTGAGGCTTGGGCGGCCACTTGTAGGTGCTGGTGAAGTTGCGGATGAAGACTTCTGTCAAGTCGATCTAGCTGTTGATGCTATTTGGCTTGAGGCTGTTTAGCCAAGTCCGGGCCGTGCCCTGGAGCATGAGCGGGACGTACTTCACGGTAACATGCTTGTTGCCGTTTGCTATGTTGACTGCGGTGGAGTAGTCAACCAGCCAACCTTTCGGCTTCACGGAGCCGTTGTACTTGGGCGTTTGTCTGGGGAGCGAGAACCCTTTGGGAAGGGCTCGTCATCAGAATGCGGGTGTCGGCGTCCTTGGAATGGGGGTCCCCAGACTTGCCTGCCTGCGGCCCACCACGTGGCTCCACCAGCGGCCCTGTATGGCCCATCTTCACCAGCAAACACTCAAGACCCTCGCGAGGGGCCGAGCCTCACGAGGCGGATGACGCAAGACCTCCTCGGGGGTGGCCTCACCAAGCTGGCTCGCGAGGGGCGGAGAGATCTAGGCAAGGGGCACCTCGCGAGGTCCCCGTGACGTAAGCCATGACGACCAGGGCCAGGCGGGCACCGGCCAGGCGCCAGCGTGCGCAGTGTCCTCGTTTCCCCTTTGGTGCTAAAGGGGCAAGCGCAGGCGAGGAGTCCCGAGGCATCAGGCAAAGGTTTCCATATAGGTGCAACGAGACCAAGGCCAGCAGGACGACATGATGGAGGTCACCGTGGAGCCCAAGACGGCGTCACCACCAGAGCCTTTGGTAGGCGAAGACCACCTTTAGTCAGGATAACTTGTACTGGTTGTCCCCCTTCGAATTTGGTCGTTGTTGGATCTCTTCCCGCTCAATATTTGGGGAGAGGACTAGGACCTCTATAAATAGGGCTAGCCACCATCATAGCAGGGGACGGATCAGTCGGATCACCCTCACACCCACAAGTTCACCAAACACAAGAGCACCTCTCCTCAGGAGGCTGTTCTTCCCTTGTAACTGTGCATCCTCTGGCCAAGAGGCAATCCACCACACCACACTTGAGTAGGGTATTACACCACATCGGTGGCTCGAACCAGTATAAACCTTGTGTCTCTTGTTCTGTGGGCTAAACGCGCTGAGCCTTGAGATCGCGGTGAGGGTGAGAGCTAGAGGGAGGAGAGATCTTCGTGTGCACCCTAGTGTTCGAACCTGAAGGGTTTTACCAGAACCCTAAATCCGACATTTGGCGCGCCAGGTAGGGGTGCGCCGAAGCTTTCCTTCCGCCAATCCGCGTCCCATCGCTTCGTCGCATCCATGGCGGACGTTCGTCGAGCCCGCGCTGAGCGCCGGGCCGCCCTCGCCGCCCACGTCGCTCAGACAGCTCCTGTCGGCGGGCCTCCCCGTCGTTCCCCGTCGCCCGCCGCCAACGCCACCACCGGCCCGGCGGGAAACGAGCAGCAAGCGTCCTCTCTGCACCCTTCTGTGCGGAGGGACAGCCACGCCGCCACTCCGTCGCTGACCCCAGCCGGCTCATCGTCGCACGCTCGTCGTGCTCCCACGGACGCGCAGGCCGCGCTGCTCATGGCACCCGAGCTCCTGCGCTACCGCCCAGTCGACGTCCTCTACGAGGACTGGTTGGACCGCATCGCCGAGCTCGTCAGCACCGTTGGAGGCTCCCCCGCGCCATCCCTCTCGCTGCCTCGCCCTACGCCAGCTGCGGGCGACGTGGATCACGGAGCGCCCCACCACCTCTGGACCAAGACGGCGCTCTGGCGCCAAGGCGCGCGGCCCCCCAGCGCGACCCACCGCGTCGGTCGCCCGCGCGAGAAGAAGGAAGCTGCCAAGAAGTTCCCCGGCCGCAAGAGAACGCTCCTGCACTCCCGGCGCCACCACGACAAGACCGTCCGCCGCCTGCGGTGGCGGTGAGCGGACACCAAGGGCAGGCCCCACCTCTGCAAAGGGCCCCGGTGGCCACGGCAGGCTGCCGCGCCTTCACTCCTGAGCTGCGTAGCGTCGTCTGGCCGGGCAAGTTCAAGCCAGACCTGCCTCCTCGCTACGACGGCACCCCCGACCCTGCGCAGTTCTTGCAGCTCTACGAGCTGAGCATCGAGGCGGCCAACGGTGATGAAAAAGTCATGGCGAACTGGTTCCCCATGGCTCTCAAGGATGGTGCTTGATCGTGGCTCCTGAACCTGCCCCCGGGCTCGATCTCCTCCTGGGGCGAGATGCACGACCGCTTCGTTGCCAACTTCCAGGGCACTCGCGACCGCCCTCCGGCCGCGGGTGACCTACACCGCATCAAGCAGCAGGTAGGAGAGACCCTGCGGAAGTACATCCAGCGCTTCAACAGCGTTCGCCTCAAGATCCCCAAGGTGATGGACGAGACCATCATTTCGGCATTTTCTGATGGCGTCCGCGACGTCAAGACGAAGGAGGAGCTCACCATCCATGAGGAGCTATGCACGGCTTTGGAGCTGTTCAGCCTGGCGACCATGTGCGCGAGAGCTGAGGAGGGGCGCCTTTCGCTCCTCGAGCTCCCAGTTACCGACCCAGAGGAGAAGAAAGCCAAGGCCAAGGACGTGAAGCGCAAGGGAGTAGCCGTGCTCGCGGCGGAGCCGGATACGAAGCGCGGTTGGGACCATCCCGAGTCGTCCAAAAGCAGCCGACCGTTCTGCGCCTTCCACAACGTACACAGCCACAACACCAACGACTGTCAAGAGCTTAGGGCCATTTGAGATGGACGCTTCGGTCGATGCCCTGAGCACAATGACCGGGGTTACAGCCGAGGAGGAGGACAAGGCAGAGGACGCTGGGACGATTGCGGCCCCACCAGGAGTGGCGCGGCCGGCCTCGCGAGGACCGCTGGCAGGACCAGCCTCGTGAGGTCGCCTGGAGGGATCAGCCTCGCGAGGACCGCCCTCAGGGCAACGCTGGTCTTCCTCCGCTGCCACCACCACCAAGAAGGAACGATGACCACCATCAGGACGAGGGGGCTGGGGGCTTCCAGGAACCGCGTGCTATCGCCTGCATCTTGGGCGGAGCTCAGGCCCCAGCCTCTCAGCGTATCTTCAAGCAGTTTGCTCGCGAGGTGAACGCAGCCCTTCCCAGGCTCGAGGCCACGCGCCTGCTCAGGTGGTCCAAGTGTGCCATCACTTTCAGCTCGGCGGACCAGCTCAAGTGCGCGGCCACCGCTGGCGCCCTCCCGATGCTTTGCTCACCCGTCATCAGCAACGTACAAGTCACCAAGACCCTCATGGACGGCGGCGCAGGGCTCAATGTCCTGTCCGTTGAGACATTCGACAGCCTTCAAGTGCCATACGATCAGCTTTAGCCCACCAAGCCCTTCTCAGGAGTGACCGACGGCTCCACCACCCCGATAGGGCAGGTCCGCCTCCCTGTCACCTTCGGACAGCGCGACAACTACCGCACCGAGCTCATCGACTTTGACGTTGCTCACATCCGCCTGCCGTACAATGCCATCCTCGGGTATCCGGCCCTGGGCAAGTTCATGGCAGTGACCCACCATGGCTACGACGTCCTCAAGATGCCAGGAAGCGGCGTGATCATCACAATGCCTTGCGAAGAAAGAGATGCGGTGTGCTCCCTCGAGCGTGCCTTCCAAGCCGTAGCAATCGAAGACCCCGACAACGATGGTGCGCAGTACCCTCCTGAGGCCATCCCCAAGAAGAAGAAGCAACTACTCCGCACAGGGCCTCAGGGGTGCGGCGCCTCTAGCGGTGCCACATCAGGATCGGCGCCCGCGCCTGGGGCGCCTCCCTCCCTCTCATAGGAAGGCGCGCCCAGCACCCTCCTCGGGCAGCGCTCGGGGGCTCTCTTCTGGAGGGCCTCAGGCCTAGCCAACATCACGAGGGAGGCGCTCGGGCACCACGTGGAGGCGTGCTTTGCAGCACGTCTCCCTCAGGAGGACGCCGGGCGAGGAGCGCCCGACGCTCAGGAGTTCATCGCCAAGACCACTCAGGAGCTGCAGGATGCAAGGGCCATGCACGGCGATCGCCGCCCACCTGGCAAGGCTCCCCATCCAGGCGAGGATGGCGGGCTGCGCATCTGCATCGACATCCCAGGGCTCAATAGGGCCGCATCTCAGGAGCTCTTCTGGCCTTCGCGCGTGCGATGTTGCGAGGGCCCACCTCACAGCTACGTTCGTATGCCGTTCGGCCTACCGAGCGTGGCGGCCGCCTTCCAGCGCAACCTGCGGAGCGTCCTGGCGACCCAGGAGGCCAGGCATCACGCGGTCCTGTCGGAGATGGAGACAGTCCTCAAGGAACCCCCTGGGCCCCCAGAGCCTCCCGAGGCTCAGGGCCCCGACGGCTCATGAGGAGCAACCCCTTCGCCGCGCATCTTCAGCTACCCCAACATCCCTTCGACAATGGAACCAGGTGACATTTTCCGAGTTTATTTAGCTGGGAGCGCCCCCCGGGCTACATCATTCCCAGGCAGCGTGGGTCTGTCCCTACGGCACATATCCTTTTACGTCTTTAGCTTACTATGCTGGGGGCGCCCCTCGGGCTGCATAATCCCCAGGCCGCTCGGGTCCGACCCAGTGGCATGTATCGTTCTTGCATTTACCTAAGCTAGTTCGCTTTCCATGCATAATCTATCTATGGTTATCACCTTCTTGATTGTCACCCACCACGGGAGCTACTCACGCTGGCACGGCGCTTGTGCTCGGGTCTGTCCCTACAACGTTGACAAATCTGAGCGGTCGAGCTCTGACTCGCGGCACGCCCCGCGCACGTCACCTCGCCAGGCCTTCAGTGCCTTCATCCTCTTCCGGAGCGACCAGTGGCAGACGGGCAATCGTAGTGGCAATCTGTGTCCCTCCTCGCGCTAACCTGCAGGGACCTCCTGAGGACGACAGCAGACACCGCGGGCTCCCTCTTCTCCCATGCAATTCGCTTGCGCGTTAAAAGGGGGGCTCCTGAGCATCGTGACTCGGGAGCTCTTACTGGCTCTCCAGCCCTCACCCCCTGGCCTTGACCACGGCATCGCGACCTGGCATACCAATGGCGGCTGAGCTCGCTTGAGGGCCGGGACCTGAGGACGTAGAGCACACAGAAGAGCGTGGAGAAGAGGGGGAGGCTCGCAAGGGCCTAACCTGGCTCCATTACGACCGTCAACGCGTGAGTCTGCCGCAGCACAAGGAACCGGCTCTGGACTGCCAAGATAAGTTTCGCGCCCGGATCGACCAAGCGCTACGGCATAGAATTCTCACTTGTGCAGCCCTCTTACGGCGACGTCGCCTCCCTTTCCTACCTCTCGGTGGTTGCTTGTGCGCTAAAGGGGACCTCTTGAGCATCGTGCCTCAGGAGCTCTTACTGGACCTCGGGCTGCTCACCTCCTGGCCTTGACCACGGCATCGCGACCTGGCATACCAGCGACGGCTGCAGCCTGCCTGGGGACCGGGACCTGTCGGTGTAGAGCACCAAGCCGCCGCGGGGTTGGAAAGGGGAGACCGAGCTGAAACAGGACACGCGCCCGCAAATTTTCATAATAAGGATAATATGAACAGAAGACATTACAGACCCTTTACACGCCCCCGCGGGGTCCATCTCGATTCCTCGCAGGGAACAAAAGAAGGGAGTTTCTAGGAGCCCTATCTACACGCGCCAGCACGGCCGACGTCATCATCAACAGTGGGCCATGGGAGGCCGGTGCCAACCCCATCCAGATCAGCGACGGCGGCGGCCGGACGTTGCGGCCTTGCTCCGGGCCGGTGAGAGCTCGGGGCACGTAGCTGTCGTCACTCGTCTCCGGAGTCTCGTAGGGCTCGGGAGAGTCACTGGACTCCCAAGCGCCGCCGCTACTGCTGGAAGAGCTGCTGGCGAAGCCAGTGGCCGGCTCGGCGTTGGTCGCTGCGCCGTCCCGACGACCCTCTCCAGGACAACACTCCAAGCGGTGCCCTTCCGCGTCAAAGACCTTGAAGAACATCATGGAGGCGTCGTCGTACTCGAAGTGGATGGCGAGGGTGCCTTCCGCACGGCAGACTCGAGCAACCTCGCCCCAACCACGGGTCATGAAGATCTTGCCGGAGGAGACGGCTTCAACTTCCGCTCCAGTCGCCGGGGCGTCGCAGTTGGCGTGCTGCAGCCAAAGCTCGAGGGGGCCCCTCGGCGGCATCTCGGCGGAGTAGAACTGCGGAAAGCAAATCCAAGTGCGCGGAGGCATCGCCGCCCACATCACGAGTTCGCGCGAGGAGTCCGCGACGTGGGCTCCTGGGGTGACGGCGTGCATCACCACGGTGCGGCGACCACGGCCACGGCATGGGCGGCGCGGCTCGTCGCCTCTTCCTCCGGAGCCCTCGGCTTGGGCGTACAGAGGCAGCGGATACCCGGAAGGTGGCCGCTCGCACCAAGGCCTCGACACCTCTGGTCTCACGACTACGTCGTGGTGATGGGCCAGCCTCTTCTTCGATGGGAGTAGCCCAGGCTCGTCGTGGGGGTTTTTTCCCTTCTCTGCGGCTGAGAACCTCCGTATCGGCGCCATGAGTGTCGCTACTAGCAATGAAGCAAGGGAGAAGAAGCGAGCGGAGCAGGAAGAGATGAGCGGCGGGGGCTCCGTCCTCTCCTCATTTATAGTAGGAGAAGGCCAACCGGCGATCCCCATGATCAAAGGTAATGATGGTTTTTCCTTGCATGCAGCAGGGACTCGTCAAGTCAGGCAGTTGCCAAGGCAGCATGGGGAAGCGGAGACGCCCACGTCCAATCAATCGCCACGCGTCAAGCGAGGCTGCAGGCTGTTGGGGCCCGCGACGCTCCGCACTTGCCCCTTGGCTTCACCTCGAAGCCTAGTCCGAGCGCGCCTTGGGCCCGGGGGCTACTGTCGGCGTCCTGGGAACGGGGGTCCCCAGACTTGCCAGCCTGCGGCCCACGGCGTGGCTCCACCAGCGGCCCCGTACGGCCCATCTTCACCAGCAAACACTCAAGACCCTCGCGAGGGGCTCAGCCTCGCGAGGCGGACGACGCAAGACCTCCTCGGGGCGGCCTCACCAGGCTGGCTCGCGAGGGGCGGAGAGATCTAGGCAAGGGGCACCTCACGAAGTCCCCGTGACGTAAGCCATGATGACCGAGGCCAGGCGGGCACCAGCCGGGCGCCAGCGCGCAGTGTCCTCGTTTCCCCTTTGGTGCTAAAGAGGCAAGCGCAGGCGAGGAGTCCCGAGGCATCATGCAAAGGTTTCCATATCGGTGCAATGAGACCAAGGCCAGCAGGATGACAAGACGGAGGTCACCGTGGAGCCCAAGACGGCGTCACCACCTGAGCCTTAGGCAGGCAAAGACCACCTTTAGTCAGGATAACTTGTACTGGTTGTCCCCCTTCGAATTTGGTCGTTGTTGGATCCCGTCCCGCTCAATATTTGGGGAGAGGACTAGGACGTCTATAAATAGGGCTAGCCACCATCATAGCAGGGGACGGATCAGTCGGATCACCCTCACACTCACAAGTTTAGCAAACACAAGAGCACCTTTCCTCAGGAGGCTGTTCTTCCCTTGTAACTGTTCATCCTCTGCCCAAGAGGCAATCCACCACACCACACTGGAGTAGGGTATTACACCTCATCGGTGGCCTGAACCAGTATAAACCTTGTGTCTATTGGTCTGTGGGCTCGACGCGCTGAGCCTTGAGATCGCAGTGAGGGTCAGAGCTAGAGGGAGGAGAGATCTTCGTGTGCACCCCAGTGTTCGAACCTCAAGGGTTTTGCCGGAACCCAAAATCGGACAGCGGGGACCAAAACAAGGCGGGCCGATTGCATCTTCTTCTTCTAGCGCCAGGGTACACTTCAGGCGGTCGATCCGACGGTGGGCGTCATTTTCTCCGACTTCTTCATGGGGGCCAAGCCGGCCGCTGAGAGTCAGATGTTCAACAGGTGGCGGGGAGGCGCGCCTCTCCCGGTGTGGGGGAGGCTGATGGTCGTCCTGTCGTTCCACTGCTCGTGGGCGGCCGTCTTGGTCGCGCTCGATGGTGATACATGTCCGGCTACGGCTAGCAGCCGACTCTGGATCTCTTGGGCCGCGGGCGCCGCCCGTCGGCGTCCGGGAGGTTGCACCATGCTCTCGGCGAGGGGGGAGATTCTCGGCGTGCTGGCCGGCTTCCTCCATGCGGCGGCCAGCTTCTTGCTGTGTGGCAGCTGAGTCGATGAGCTGTTGAACATGCTCCGTCATGCAGTGACGCTCGGCGCCTTCCAGGTTGTCTAGCTCGTCTGCTGCCGCCTGGGCAGCACGTATGTTCTCCGCGGGCGTGGTGTAGACCAGGCGGTCCTCTCCAAACATGCTGGCGATGGTGGCCCCGTGTTGTCTGACCGTGCCTATGCGGCTGGGTCCGTCGGGAGCCGGCGTGCCGCCAACAGCGCGGTCGATCTTGCGCTGATAGGCCTCAGAGAGGCGTCTCATGGTAGCCAATTTCTTGGCGTTCTCGATGAGGGAGACACAGCAGGCCTCCAACGTCTCGGCGTTGGCATCTGCCGCGATGGGTGCGAACAGGTCTCGCAACAGCGCCTGCAGCAGATCATGGCCAGATTCGCCAGAGGCTCCTTTGTGGCTGATGACGAGCACCTCCGTGACGGTGCTGCCACCGCTATCCGCACGAGGGAGCGGATCATCGATGACCACCACGTTGGTGGGGAAGGCGTCGAGGGATGCCATGTCGGAGTCGACAAGCATCAGGTCGGTGGAGCCGATCGAATCTAGGTCGAAGGCCGGCTCGTTGGCGATGTGGAGCTTGCCAAGGAGGTCGATGAGGCAGCTCTCGGAGCTGGCTGCTGCCGCATCGGGCGCGGGCTCATTGGAGAGGCGGATCTCGTCGATGAGATCAGCGAGGCAGCTCGCCGCGCAGGCGACTTCCATGCCATGTAGCGCGTCGGCGCAAACGCCATTGGGCGTGCCGGGCTGGCTGCGCTCGCCAGGGAGGAAGAGGGTTCCCGTCCAGAATAGATCTCCGGACGACGATGCACCTAGCCCCATGGTGGGCGCCAAATGTCGGGGTTTTGGTCCGACATATGCCAAAGGATGGCTTATCATGGTGGGGGAGAGTAAGACGTCGTCGGTGCCTGGAAATGAGATGAGGCGAACACACGAACGCCGGCGCACTTTACCCAGGCTCGGGGCTCTCCTAGGAGATAACACCCCTAGTCCTGCTCTGCGGGGTCTCCGCATGATCACTATCTCAACAAGTAGCTACAAGTTGCTCCTCGAGCTGTTCTTGCTAGAGGAGGAAGAAGGGCAGGGCTAGCTCTACTCCTCCCTCTATGTGTGTGTGTAGTCTAAGAGGCTGAACCCTTTGCATGGGTGTCCTGGAGGGTTTATATAGGCCTACCCCCCAGGGGTACAATGGTAATCTGGCCGGGTGGTAGGACCCAACTGTCAGTGTCTCTGGTGGCCGACTTCTCCGCCGGCAGCTGGGTCCCGCCGCCTGGTGGGTCTCTCCGGCTGTCTCGTACTTGGCCGACAGGCCGGGCCCGCCACTTGCGGGTCTTGCCGGCTGCTTAGTACTGTGGCAGTGCCTCTGATGATGTGTGCTTTGTCGGGGAGAGCGTGGCTACAGTCCCGCCGCCTGGTGGGCGTTCACTGTAGCCACTCCCCATCTGTTCTGGTCAATGGCGCACAAACTCCAAGGAAGGGGGAGGGCCGCCTGGTCAGGAGCCGGCCTCCCCCTGAGCCGACTGTCAGGGCTCGCCGCCTTTTGGCCTCTCACGGACAGGTAGGGCCCGCTGCCTGTGGGCTATACCGACAGCCCGTCATGGGAGCATGGCCTTCTCTTCCATGGATGATGTCATGGGCTGCGTGGCAACAGTGCCGCGTCGGGCGAGGGATGTCCGGCCAGTACGCTGTACTGTGGCCACGCTCCGCCCTTTATTCGGGGGTGGCAGGCCGCACTGTAGCCACGCCCTGTGTCGTCGTGATTATGTGGGTGCTAACTTCGAGGGCGCGAGGGGCCGCCTGCTAGGAGTCGGCCCACTCCGTGGCCGTCTTCTGGATGCCGCCGCCCTCTGGCAGCCGGCCGCTTGGACCAGCCGGCCCCAAGAGGGCGGTCCTTTGTCTTTGATGCTTGAGGGGCACAACCATCCCCGATGTCTTGAAATACCAAGGGAGCCGGATGAGGCTACCCGTGGTTATTTACTCCGAAACTACCCCATGCTGCAAAAGCCCTTGGTCACGCTCCTTGTCACCTCCCGCAAGCTGCGTGATAACCCACAGGTATAGGGGATCTATGGTCGTCCTTTCAATAAGTAAGAGTGTCGAACCCAACGAGGAGCAGAAGGAAATGACAAGCGGTTTTCAGTAAGGTGTTCTCTGCAAGCACTGAAATTATCGGTAACAGATAGTTTTATGATAAGGTAATTCATAACGGGTAACAAGTAACAAGAGTAAACAAGGTGCAGCAAGGTGGCCGAATCCTTTTTGTAGCAAAGGACAAGCCTGGACAAACTCTTATATAAAGGAAAGCGCTCCCAAGGACACATGGGAATTATCGTCAAGCTAGTTTTCATCATGCTCATATGATTCGCGTTCGTTACTTTGATAATTTGATATGTGGGTGGACCGGTGCTTGGGTACTGCCCTTCCTTGGACAAGCATCCCACTTATGATTAACCCCTCTCGCAAGCATCCGCAACTATGAAAGAAGAATTAAGGTAAACCTAACCATAGCATGAAACATGTGGATCCAAATCAGCCCCTTACGAAGCAACGCATAAACTAGGGTTTAAGCTTCTGTCACTCTAGCAACCCATCATCTACTTATTACTTCCCAATGCCTTCCTCTAGGCCCAAATAATGGTGAAGTGTCATGTAGTCGACGTTCACATAACACCACTAGAGGAAAGACAACATACATCTCATCAAAATATCAAACGAATACCAAATTCACATGACTACTTATAACAAGACTTCTCCCATGTCCTCAGGAACAAACATAACTACTCACAAATCATATTCATGTTCATAATTAGAGGGGTATTAATATGCATAAAGGATCTGAACAGATAATCTTCCACCAAATAAACCAACTAGCATCAACTACAAGGAGTAATCAACACTACTAGCAACCCACAGGTACCAATCTGATGTTTTGAGACAAACATCGTATACAAGAGATGAACTAGGGTTTGAGAGGAGATGGTGCTGGTGAAGATGTTGATGGAGATTGACCCCCTCCCGATGAGAGGATCGATGGTGACGATTTGCCCCTCCCGGAGGGATGTTTCCCCGGCAGAACAGCCCGAGAAGCCACTGCCTACAACATTCAAGATGGTGAGCTCTATCGGAAACGAGCAAACGATGTTTCTCTGTGATGCATCTCCAGGAAGCAGGGATGCGAGCTGTTGACCGGCATACACGGCGGGGACTGCGGGCATCACTCCTCATCGTTCCTCCTCGTGGGCAAGGCATTCCGCGGCAGATTCTACTTGCCCACGGCGCTCAACGATGTCGCCGAGCTGGTCAAGTCCTGTGAAGCCTACCAGTTCCATGCAAAGCAGATCCACCAGCCCGCTCCACTACAAAAAAAAGACACTTCCGTGATGATACGTGTGTGTCACAGTAGGTCACGTTTTCTGTCATGCATGTACATCCATGACAAATTTATGACAGAATCAAGATAGTCATACCTGTGCTGTCGTTGAAGTGTTCCATGACATTACCAAAATTATCATCACGGAAGTGTCCACTTCCATGACGATAAATCGCGCATCATAGAAGTGCTTTCGTCAAGGGTGACCGACACGTGGCATCCACCGTAACGGGACGCCGTTAAGCTATCGGGTCCAGTTTTGGATCCGATAACCTATTAACAGCCCGGACAATTGGGAATTTTCCACGTGTAAAATTCTCATTGGCGGTAGGAAACACGTGTCGGCTCAACGTCCGGACAGATGTCATCCACTCATTGGATAGGAGGCGCCTATGATACGTCGACACATGGCACTGCCCAACAGAGGCCCATTCCGGTGAAAAGGCCGGCCCGTTTGACTTGGTCAAAAGGTAACGGGCTGGCCCACGGAAAGCCTCTTAATGGCCTGCTCACATATAGCCCATTTACGACCCGCTTACTACCGGCCCGTTACGGCCTATCAGAATTAAGCCCAGTAGCTTCATTTGGGCCGTCCAATATGATTCCAACCCATTGTAACTTCCGGCCCATGTATGGCCCATGATGTCTTTCGGCCCATATGAGGCCCTTTGTAACTCTCGGCCCATTAAAGGCCCGACATGAAACTGGCCCATAATGAACAGTGTATCGCTTTATACCCATTAACGGCCCATTATTCCGTCGGCCGTTTCCAGCCCGTGTTAACTTTTGGCCTTCTAAGGGCCCATTTATTCTTGGGCTCATTTCTATAATTCGGTTAGATACGGTCCGTTACTGGCCTATTCCGTTTGTGGGCCAAATACAACCCGTGGTTACATTCGGCCCGTTTGTGGCCCGTTGGGCTGTTTTCATAGCGTTATCAAATACGGCCTATTAACGGCCCGTTATAGTCCATGAATTGTACGACCCATGTTTGGCGAAATGATTATACGCCCCATAGAAGGCCCATGGATCCTACGACCGTAGAAGACCAATGGATCCTACGGCCGTAGAAGGCCCATGGATCATACGGCCCATAGAAAGTCCATGGATCCTACGGCCCGTAAAAGGCCCATGGATCCTACGGCCCATAGAAGGCCCACGGATCCTATGGCTCGCAGGAGGCCCATGGTTACAACAGTCCATGTGTTGCCATGATTATTGTGGCCTAGTTACCAAAACTAGGTTATTGTGGCCACTAAAAAAACGCGGAAAAAGAACTGCAGTGACTACAAGCAAACAACTAAACAAGACAATAAGGAAATAAATAAGCAAGCAACTAACGCTAGCCTATTACAGCTATTACACATATTACATCCACTGGGCATCAAAGTTCGCCACCAGTGCAAATATAGGGAACAAAGCAGCATATTACATACACTGGCCATCAAAATTGGCCACCAATGCAAATAAACGCGGCAGCAAAACAAGTCCATAACTGAAAAAACTTCAGAAGAGCTCAAGAAACATTATCCTGGGTATCCGCCATGCTGGCAATAAGCTTAGCAAGCTTATTAGATTTGTCCTATCTGGCGCTAAAATCCTCCAACGCTTGTTGTTGCACCAGAAAGTATGCATCTGAATGCTCCAGGGACTTTCGCAGTCCTTTCGCTTCTTGTCGCAGCACAGCTGATCGATGTCTTTCAGCTTGTAGTTGAGACTCAAGAAACTGAACTGATTCAGACAGTGAGTTTGAATAGCTTGTGCAAGCGGTAGTGGCCAGTAACTGGAACAGTAAACCAAGACAGGACTTTGGGGTTGCCTCGCTATCTTCAAGATAGTTTTCTTTAACTGTTTTATCAGCTTTGTTCGAGACCAACAAGGATGTCTCACGGTCCTGAACCTTATCTGCATTACTTCCTTTATCATTGCTTAATAAGGCACTCTTCCCCAATATTCTGTCAGCATTCTAAAAGAAGAAACAAGCAGACACATAACAGGTTTAGCATGTACTAGTATATGAAACTCATTTCGGTGAACCAGTTCATTAGTAAGGTGGACAAGATTAAACTACCAAGTCTTCTATTGCCAAGTAGTACATTATAAAAGCATAAAACAAACATATATCCATGTCCTATGGTCACTGCATTGTCTTGCCAAATCAAAACAGAGACACGGTTCAAATCATATTAGTTCAAGAGAAAGCAGCACCGAAAGAATACAAAGCATGGGAAACTAAACGGCACAACAAGATTTCAGATGGGTACCACGGGTCTACATGTACAACAACACTATTGGCCCTGTTATGATGCTAGTAATGTGCATGATATGAGAAGTCAACTGTATACACAATTGAAATTGAAATCAACAGAGCTATTTATAAGAGCAAACCTGTTAAAGAAACATGCGTAAACATACCTGTTGTGCCATTGGAGTTTCCATTGGATAGTTCAATTTAAAAATAAGTTTGTATGAGTAAATACAGTGATACAAGAGCAAAGCAGTATGCACGATAGCAATGGAATCTTAAATGAGAACAGTTGTTCTTCAGGTTTAAGCACTTGTTCTACATGAACAGAGTACAGTAAGACGCAAGCATATAGTACTTAAAATAAAATGAGCTCATAGACCTTACCACATTCTTGGTTCGGGACCAGTAAAGAACAAGGCGTTCCCAGTCATCGTCCAGTAAATGTGTCTCAGGAGAACGTAAGGGAATTTGATGAGTTTCTTTGCCAGTGAAGTACGTTTTCTTCAGGTAATTCCGATACTGCCACCAAGCATTCTTGAAGATAGCAGAGGTATTAGCACAGGTTACCTCATCCTGAGTTTCCAAATCGGTCCTTCTCTATAGAGAAAAATGGGAAAATTTGCTGTATTATAACCATCATGGAGGTAGAATGTATGGGACAAAGCAAAGTAATTGCCATGAATAACATTACTTACACATAACTCCTGGACAAACACCTGCAACTGGCATTTTCCTTCATCTTCAGTATAATATTTCCATGATGGGAAGATACGCACATAGGATTTAACAACATCAAATGCGATAGATGCTAAACTATGAATGGCTGGTTGTGCTTCCTCCACAGGAATAGGTGTACTAACTGGTGGAGTTGGGGTTCGCCGTGGTAGTACTGGCGCTTTGGGCACTGGAGCTGCCTTACTAACTGCTCTTGTTTGGGAGCTCTGTGGTGGAGATGGTGTTGTGTCAACAGGAACTGGGTTACTATCTGCTGGGGTTGGGGTTAGATTGGGTGAAGCTGGTTCTCTGTCCATCGCAGTAGGGGTAAAATCTGCGAGAGTCTGGGTTATGTGTGGTAGGGCTGGTTCTCGTGCATGTACAACCGGGGTGCTATCTCCACCAAGAGGTAGCACTATTTTATTTGAAGACCGTGTTTTTACTCCGCTAGATACTGCCATCACCCGCTCCAATTCAAATGGCTGATAAACAGGAAACATAATTGAATGTACAGACATTGTATGAGAGACAGATGCAATAGATAGTGTGGAAAAAAGAGGGCATTAAATAATTGACATGTATATTGTTTAACTAAAACGGATAGCATGACATAATTTCACATATATGATGTCTATCTAAACTGGATAGCATAGCATAACATAATTCAAAGATATGATGACTAACTAAACAGGATCGCATGACATAATTCACATACATGTTATCTAAGTAACCAGGATCGCATGATTTAATTCACATATGTGATTTATATGCTAAGCGGAGGGCATTCGCATATATGATGTCTGAACTAAGAACATGGTGTTGAATATTGTGTATATGATGTCTAAACTATGCAATGCAAGACACCATATGCATGATATGAGCAGTAGAACCGTGCCAAGTTAGAGCATACACCTCGGTGGGGGAATAGGACTGGTCATCTGTCTCTGAATCCATCTCTGAGGAGCTATCGGGACCCAGCAAGAGATCTGCTTCGACAGGTAGCACTGTCTGCTCTGAAGGCCTTGTTTTCACTCCAGATTTTTCCATCACCCACTCAAATGGCTGATTCACAGGAAGAGTAGTTTAATGTACAAACATTGTCGACAAATGGAAATTTAATGAAGAAAAGGATGGGCTAGATATCATTCAAATATATGATGCCTGGTTAAACAGGATGGCATTGCACATTTCACATATATTATGGCTGGCTAAAAGACATGAGACTGCATAATTCCCATATATGATATTGAAACTAAACAGGTGGCATTACAGAACATGTCTAAACTAAGCAGATGACATATATGATGTCGAAAGTAGGCACTGCAAGGCAACATATGCATGATATGACTAACATCATCATGCCAAGTTAGAGCAAACACCTTGGGGGTAAATAGGAGTGGTCAGCTGCGTCTGAATCCGCCTCAGAACAGATATCTTCCTCTGGATTACAATCTGGAGAGGGGGGAGGGTTTGCCATTGAACCCACCATGGAGCGATGTCTGCATGACATTGTATTGCCGCGCAAAACTCTTCTCTTTTTCTCTACATGTTCAGCATGACTGTGTACAATATCTGACATGCATACAAAAAATATAGTGAGATTATGTAAGGAGAGCATGCAGAAATCTAGAGTAATGGTAACAACCAGTGGATGGATCCAAAAATAATGATAGCAGGCTGATGATTGCTTTAATTTAATAAAAAACAGATGATGATTGCTTTACTATTTGTTTCCCACCCAAGATGAACAACATAGGCATACCCTAGGTGAACCAGATATTAGACAGAGATACTATTCATTGCTGCCTCGATATGTGCCCCACAACTAATTTAGAACTCAAGTTTGAACATCAATTTGGACCTGACTTGGAGTCTAAGAGGTGAACAGGACAATAAAGTAGCAGGTAATATTAAGCAATGCATAACATAAGCAGAAACAAAAGAGTGCGACCTCTCTTGTGGACCCGTGTACTCCTCAGGTTCATCTGCTGAGTCGATGATGGTGATGCCGTTGCGGTGGGTGCCGGCGGCAGGGAAGGAGATCTGAGGCGGCGAAAGACGGTCAGGAGTCGTGATGTCTGGTTTGGTGGATGCTTCTGTCGATGGAGCAGCTCAGGTGAGGTGGACGACGTCGCGGCAGGAGCAGGACAAACCACACAAAGTTTTCTTCGACACCTACCTGTAACTGAAGTAATTCTGTAAGGGCTCATTTGGCTTGCATGATTCTAAAAACGCAGGGATAGGAAGAAAAACACCGGAATAGGTTAGGAATGCACATGGGAAACAGAGCATTTGTGAACACAGAATTTCTGTCAACTTGGGTGTTTGGTTCACAGGAAATGGAGGAGCAGAGGAATGCAAAGAAACATGGCCAAAATAAAGTGAAACCATATGAAAGCGTGTACAGTTAGAATGTTATTCTGCCACTAATGCACTTGGTCTTGTTTTCATGCATAGGATTTTGAAAAGTAGGTCCAGGTGGATGTTTTGCTCCATTCCTTTCAACAAAATGCATGAATAATTGAATAGTAGAGTGCCATAGGAAAATTTCCTATTGCTATGTTTTTCCGTTGAACCACAATAGCCCTAATGGATCGACCTGAATGTAGAGTAATAAGTGATGCGACAAGTGTCCCTCTTTGCCGTAGCCGTGTCGACCTCAACATCATTGGGTTGGTCGCTGAAGAAGTTGAGGCAGAGGTGGCTGTCGGAGGTGTGGAGGAAGATCTGAGGAATCTGTAGACGGCGTCTAGGGCACTGCTCTGTTGTGATGGATCGTTCCGTCGTTGGAGCAGCTCCAGTGAGCCGTAAGACGTCAAGGCTGAAGCAGCACAAGACATACATCGTTAATCTCAAGTGGAATTCTAATAGCATCTCCAATAGATAATGTAAAATGCATTACCAAAAAGTGATAGATGTAAAATTTACATCACCAAAAACCACATGACTACAACAGTTGAGGTAAAAACTGTTGACTCTGAACTTAACTATCGAAACTGAAATTTACTGTGGAATCTGAATGTTACTGTCGAAACTGAACGCAATGGTAGCAGAGAGGCACTTCACATGGGATAGTTTAGGGAGGGCCTGCAGTTCATCTTCAACCTGCACCCCCCTGAGCTGCTATCCACCACCGGCCGAACCCCGTGCCGCCTCGCTGTCCCGCAACAACTCCCCGCCGCTGCCTCGCCACCCTGAAACAACTCCCCACCGCCGGTCTGCCACCGCCTCGCCACCCCGAAACAACTCCCCACAGCCGGTAAGCCGCCGCCTCGCCGCCTCGAAACAACTCCCCACCGTTGGTCCGCCACCCCCCCGGCCAGCCCTCTAGCCCCCCCCCCCCACGCCAAGATTTTTCTCCGGCGATCCCCATGCCACCGCCCCACCGCTGGCGAGCAGCACCCCACCCAGAACCCTAAGATAGATAGTAGGTACCTCTCCAGCGAGCCCCCTCCCCGCTGTAGGTGGTTCTTCCTTAACACCCCCTGAAAATTGACTGACCCAAAAGTTGATTCAGTCGACTGAAGTGTAGCTAAATCGGAGCAGAGCAGCAGCACGAGCGAGAGGGAGAGCAGCAGTGCGAGCGAGCGAGAGCCGGAGCAGCAGTAGCGTGAGTGAGCGAGAGCCGGAGCAGCGGCAGCAGTGTGAGCGAGCGAGCGAGAGCCCGGGCAGCAGCAGCCGCAGCTGCACGAGCGAGAGCCGGAGCAGCAGCAGCTGGGCGAGCGAGCGAGAGCCGGAGCAGCAGCAGCAGCGCGAGCGACCGAGTGACAGCCGGAGCAGCAGCAGCAGCAGATCCGGCTGGTATGGCCGCCGCCGCCGAAGGGGCCTCGCACTGGGGATAGCCGTCATGGAGATGTCGCCCGCGGCTCCGGCTTCGAGGTAGCCGTTCCATGGGCGTGCGGGATGGAGCACCGTCGGCGCCAGCAGGTCGAGTTTAGGAGAAGGTGTGATGCAATGAGTGTACAACCTCTTTGGCGGCGCCCAGTAGGCCTCGGCTTCGTCCGAGGAGTCGGTGAGGATGTTGTGGTTCCGGTGGAGCAGGTTAAGGCGGCGTTGTGGGGATGGAGCAGTCGCGATAGATGAGGCGATCGTCAGAGCAGCTCCTTGGAGGTTGAGGACGGGGCGGCTGAACCGGCGGGACGACGGGATGGACGACGGATCCTCATCTGGGGAGGCGGATGAGGGACGTCGAGCTGTTGCGGTGGACGACATCATCGGGGAAGAGGCTCCGGCTGGGCAGCGGTGAGGTGGCGGACGGAGGAGGGTGGGGTTTCACGGCTGGAGCGGAGAGGTTATGGCAGCCTGGGATTTCGAATGGCGAAAAGGAGGCGATGGGAGGGGGGAACCATGACTTAGGGACGCGCTTGTCCAAAATGTAGGTGTGTTACAAAAGTTTCCCCACCGATTTGAACTAGCGGCCCTTTCAGCTCAGGGTTAGAAGAGGGATTTCGCGTGTCGGGATTTGGCAGCTGGAGGGAGTTTTTGCGCGCGTTGTAATTTCGGGATAGCAAGGCGCGGGTTGTGAAGGCGCCAGTTTTGGGAGCACGATATCCGAATTTTCGGGATATAACAAGGCGCGGGTTGAATTTTAGGGACAAGCCTAACGTGTAATATTGTACTTGGTTGTACCAAATCAATTCACACTTCCCTCCACGAAAAAAACGAAAAAATAAAACTATTCACAACACACAAAGAGAGTCTTGTCCCGTTTTACTATACAAATGCTATTCACAGCTACTCCCTCCTTCCATCTATATAGGGCCTAATGTGTTTTTCGAGGCTAAATTTGACCAGCCAAATATTAGAGCAACAATATATGACATGCAACTTACACAAAGCACAACATTAAATTCGTGTGTGAAAGGAGCTTTCAATGATATAATTTTCACATTGTGCATGTCATGTACTATTAATCTTGTCGATAGTCAAAGGCGGTCTTAAAAAACGCATTAGGCCCTCTATAGATGGAAGGAGGGAGTATGGATCCATGTTATGTCCAATTAAATTTTTTGCTGTCTGTATAATGCATGTAACCTACTCATGCCAACATTTTAGTGCATTCCAAATGTCTATACTACCGCTACAATTCGAACTGAATTTGAATACGTTTCTCTATTTCAATAAGAATCTACAATCATGATTGTTGCCAACTTCAACCATCATTCGTGTATTACCTTAACAACACACCACATGATTACTATAGAGATAGATATGAACTATGTATACTATATAAACTCGAATTCAATTTTTTTAATACACTTGATGTTGATTCCAAATAATAGTACATTTGATGTACTAACTAGATATTCATAATCTAATGTACAATGTGTTTATCACACAAAGTATAGTGCCCCCCTACATTATGAAAAGTATTTAGCCCTGAGCTGCAAAAGTCACACATTAGCCCAAATTATAATCAAATGTTCTACATTATGATATCATCTTGAAGTATCTGTATCCACTTTTTTATAATGAATTATGATCTATGTTCGTCTTTAACACCTTCACGATCCTCTTCTCTTTGTAGCTAGCTAGCGCTAATTTTCTATCGTGCATGCACACGCCTGCCCCCCTCTCACCCTCCCTCAGCGTCCCCTCCATCGCGCACGTTTGTTATTTCTCTTTAGGTTGTTCACCCTTGGTGTGTGTAGGCCCCCCGACTCCTTCTTTCCGGCACACACTGGTCGATATACCTCTCTAGCCAAGTGTTCCTACCACAAACACATACTTCCCCTCTCCATGCCCCCTATGTCCAATACGGTTCCACGCAGGTGCACACTCCCGCCTCTCCTTTCATCGATCTCATAGTCGCACACTCCTCCCCCCTCGACATAGTAGGCCTCTCGCACCACCTCCTAGCCGCATCCCTCTCCCCCTGTCTGTCTCTCCGGACCTTATTTGCTTCTAACACATGCATGCATGTATACGTACTGATCTCCCTACATATATCTAGGTCGACTATAATTCTTTTCCCCACACACCGATAGACTTACCTCACTAGTTATGTCTCTCCCTTTCTCGGACACACGATAGTTGATCTTCCTATGTAGTTATGTATGCTTACCATAACCATATCGTCTCCCCTCATAATCCTTGCATACCTCCTGACCCGTCTCTCACACGCACGTGCATAGACAGACAGACATCCCCGCCCTCTCTTATTGATATTGCACTCGTACCCTCCGTTTGTCTAGCAGGCCTCTCCCACCATTTCTGAGACGCCACTCCACCACCAACCCTCCGACACGCTACCTTTGTCTTTCTCCCAACCTTATTCCTCTGCTACACATATCCATGGATGTCGATCGATCTCCCTCTATACATAGCTAGGTCTCTCTCCTTCTCCACACATATACTAGTCGATCTACCTCTCTATAGTTAGGTCTCTGCCCCCTCCCCCCGCCCCACCGATAGTCGAACGTTGTAGGTAGGTATCCATCCCACAGAGCAAAACTGCACCTCTGCCCTCTCAAATTCCAGTAGGCTAGCCGCCTTGTATCTTTGACGTGGGCAAACACAAATTTGATGGCACTCTTTATCGATCGCGCAGCCACACACTTCAACCCGCTTTTTGATTCTATCGATATCTCACGCCGATGATCCCTCCACTCTCTCCTCATGGATCGCTCCCTCTATATATGATATATCCATGACTCTGTTTCACACACATTGCATATCTTACGTTTTTTTTGTTTGAGATATCATCGACACATTGCCTCGGTTTCGCACAAACCAGCTCTCTCACACCCACCCACTGTAACGCCCAGGATGCGACTATATCTCCCACGTGTCGAGGCACGACTTAGAGGCTTAACCGCATTGTGGTTTTGTCGCAAGAAGGGTCATCTTCACACAATCCCATGTAATGAACAAGAATGGGATAAAGAGTTGGCTTACAATCGCCACTTCACACAATACATAAATATAATCCATACATCATCCAAAATACACACATAGACCGACTACGGTCAAGATCCAAATGAAAATAAGATAACCCCAAATGCTAGATCCCCGATCGTCCCAACTGGGCTCCACTACTGATCATTAGGAGAAGACACATAGTAACGACCACGTTCCTCATCGAACTCCCACTTGAGGTCGATCCCATCCTCTGCACTAGCATCGTCGGCACCTGCAACTGTTTTGGTAGAAACTGTGAGTCACGAGGACTCAACAGTCTCACACCCGCGAGATCAAGACTATTTAAGCTTATCGAAAAGGATGGTAAAATGAGGTGGAGCTGCAGCAGGCACTAAGCATATATGGTGTCTAACAAACGCAAATGAGAGCGAGGAGAGAAGCAACGGAACGGTCGTTATCTAGCAATGACCAAGAAGTGATCCAAAACTCCTACTTACGTCATTCAAAACTCAAACCGTGTTCACTTTCCGGACTCCGCCGAGAAGAGACCATCACGGCTACACACGCAATTGGTGTATTTCAACTGGGTCAAGTAACAAGTTCTCTACAACCGGACATTAACAAATTCCCATCTGCCTCATAACTGCGGGCATGGCTTTCGAAAGATAATACCCTGCAGGGGTGTCCCAACTTAGCCCATCACAAGCTCTCACGGTCAACGAAGGATAAACCTTCTCCCGGAAAGACCCGATCAGTCTCGGAATCCCGGTTTACAAGACATTTCGACAATGGTAAAACAAGACCAGCAAAGCCGCCCGATGTGCCGACAAATCCCGATAGGAGCTACACATATCTCGTTCTCAGGGCACAATGGATGAGCCAGACGTCGGGTTGGCATAGACCCTGGTTGCCCAGGGGCGCCGGACATCGCTCGGTTTGGGCCAGCACTCGAAGGAGCACTGGTCCGGGGTTTTAAATAAAGATGACCCTCGGGCTCGCGAAAACCTGGGGGAAAAAGGCTTAGGTGGCAAATGGTAAAACCAAAGTTGGGCCTTGCTAGAGGAGTTTTATTCAAGGCGAACTGTCAAGGGGGTCCCATAAATCACCCAACCGCGTAAGGAACGCAAACTCAAGGAACATAATACCGGTATGACAGAAACTAGGGCGGCAAGAGTGGAACAAAACACTAGGCATAAGGCCGAGACTTCCACACTTTACCAAATATAGAGATGCATTAATTAAATAAGAGATATTGTGATATCCCAACATATCCATGTTCCAACATGGAACAAACTTCAACTTCACCTGCAACTAGCAACGCTATAAGAAGGGCTGAGCAAAAGCGGTAACTTAGCCAACCAACGGTTTGCTAGGAAAGGATGGTTAGAGGCTGACATGGCAATATGGGAGGCATGATATAGCAAATGGTAGGTAGCGCGGCATGGCAATAGAACGAACAACTAGCAAAGCAAAGATAGAAGTGATTTCGAGGGGTGGTCATCTTGCCTGCAAGGTTCTCAGAGTTGTCGAAAGCTTGATCCTCGTAAGCGTACTCAACAGGTTCCTCGTTCACGAACTCGTCTCCCGGCTCTACCCAAGACAAGAACACAAGCAACGGAACCACAATCAATCACGAGAAATGCACAAGCAACATGATGCAAAACATGTATGATATGCGAGATATGATATGCTATGCATATGCATGCTCCGGAAGGAAAATGATGAACAAGGTAGTAACTTGGCAAACCAAGCATGCCACTGGAAATATGAGATGATTTCGGTCGAAATCGATATAAAGATCACCGGAAACGGATGCACGGTTTGCAAATGGCAAGCAAAACAAGAATGACACGAATCTGCGATTAACATCATGATAGCACTTAAAGTGCAACAAGTAACAATGCTATAGCACTCCAACATATCAACAAAGCATATGGAAGTAATCTACAGGAGATGCTTGACAAAAGATGAACACTGAGCTATGGCTAGATCACAACATAACAGGTTCAAACAAGCATGTCTAAAGTGCAAAAGATAACAGGTTCACAGACTTGGTGAAATTACTGGACATGGCAGAAAACAGCATCAGGTAGCAATGTTCAGAGCACGAAATCAACATGCTACAGGAACTTAACATAGAAAAACAAGGCATGGAAGTATTCTACTAAATGCATATGACAAAAGTCCCTTACTGACCATAAGCCAAACAGGAACAGAAGATATGATGGAAACCATGTAAACATAGCAAGTTTCGTTAACAGGTTCCAGACTTAGCAGAAAACAGAGCATGGCAGAAACAATAATATGAAGGCATCTTGATGAGCTTGATGCACTCACCACAAAGCAATGCATGACAAAACAAGCCTACCTACAGCAAGATGGCATGTTTATGAAGCTATCCATGGCAAGAGCAAGTACATAGCATGAATGAATCAACTACAACAAGCTTGGCAAAATTGAATAACACGTAAACAATCTGCCAGAAATATTTTGTAGCAAAAGTAGAGCAAGATTGAGTCATGCTATGGCACTCCACAATTGCAAACAAGGGCGGGACTGGATCAATTACAACAATATCTACAAAACATCCTTACTAAACATCTCCAAAGTATGCATGGATCCCTCTGTAGCATCAAGTTTACATGGCAACAAAATAATAGCAGACAAAGACTTGGAGAAATTACTGTCCCTGAAATCAGAAACATTACGGAGCCTAGTTTGCATGCTTGTGCTAGTCACCACAGAGATCACAAAAATACATGGCATACACCTCTGTAAATATGGCATGGCATACAACAAAACACATATAGAGCTCATGCCCATAAGATGCATAGATTAAAAGATACAAAAATAACAAATCCGCAAGTTCTGCTAAGTAACAGCAGTTAACAGAAAGTAGCACTTTTGCACCAGAGATTTAGGCATCAAGATGGACTCTAATGAACATGGTGCAATGAAACAAAATGAAGAGCATCATGAGGCGAACATTTTGATATATTACACGCACGAAACGGAGCTGTATCCAGAGAGTTATGATACTATGAACAGAGGCATATATTGTGACAGAAAAAGACTTGGAGGATTTCGGGAGAGGGGAGAAAGTCAACCCTGCTGGTTCAGATCTGGATCGGGAGCATCGGGGGAGCTCGAGGCGCTGGAGCTGCTGCCCGCCGGAGCTCGGGAAGAGGGAGATGGAGGCGGGGCGACGGAGCCAGGGCGGCGCCGGCCGGGGACGGCGGGAGGAGCCGGCGCGCGGCGAGGAGCTCGCGGGCGGGGCGCGTGCGGGAGGAACCGGCCACGGGCGGCGGAGCTCGAGCCCGGGCGAGCCTGCCCTGGGCGGCGGCGGGCCCGCGGTGGAGAGGCGCGTCGGCGACAGGTGGCAGCGGGCGAGTGGACGGGGGCGGCGGCGCGGCTGTGTCCGGCCGGCGGCGGACGCGTCCGGCGGCGCGGAGGGATAGGGTTAGGGTTGGACTGCGAATGTTAATCGGGTGGGGTGCAAATATATAGGTAGAGGGAGCTAGGAGAGTCCAAATGAGGTGCGGTTTTCGCCCACACGATCGTGATCGAACGACCTAGAGCATGGAAGAGGGTTTGGTGGGTTTTGGGATGTTTAGAGAGGGGGTTTTGCTGCAACACACAGAAGGCATCTGCGGTTACCCGGTTAACCGTTGGAGTACCAAACGACCTCCAAATGGAACGAAACTTGACCGGTGGTCTACCGGTGTTATACCATGGCCACTTGACAAGCCTCGGTCCATTCCGAGAACGTTCAACACCCGCTCACGAAAGAAAACAAGAGGGGTGCGCCGGAGGAGATGGGAGCGCCGGATTGCAAAACGGACAACGGGGAAATGCTCGGATGCATGAGACGAACACGTATGCAAATGCAATGCACATGATGGCATGATATGAAATGCATGACATGGACAAAATACAAAACGAAAGACAAAACCCGACCACGAAGGGAATATCATAACACATACCCGAAAATGGCAAGAGTTGGAGTTACAAATATGGAAAGTTACATCCGGGGTGTTACACCCACGTACGTACCTGCACCTAAAGAAGAGGTGCATGCAGGACGCACGTACACACGTCTCGTTCCCGGCCACACCCGCGCGGTACAAGGTGGAGTTCGTTTCTGTACGAAAAGGCAGCCCACGTGATAATTTGACGCATGTAGCGGTTGTTTACTCGAAGGAGGGTCAGGTACCAAGCCTAGATGGAACAAAGTTCGACTGGACGCGTTTGTATTAAATAAAGTTATATATTCCTCCTTTATAACCCACAAGTATAGGGGATCGCAACAATTTTCGAGGGTAGAGTATTCAACCCAAATTTATTGATTCGACACAAGGGGAGCCAAAGAATATTCTCAAGTATTAGCAGTTGAGTTGTCAATTCAACCACACCTGGATAACTTAGTATCTGCAGCAAAGTGTTTAGTAGCAAAGTAGTATGGAAGTAACGGTAACGGTAGCAAAAGTAATATTTTTGGGTTTTGTAGTGATTGTAACAGTAGCAACGGAAAAGTAAATAAGCGAAGAACAATATGTGAAAAGCTCGTAGGCATTGGTTCGGTGATGGAGAATTATGCCAAATGCGGTTCATCACGTAACAGTCATAACATAGGGTGACACGGAACTAGCTCCAATTCATCAATGTAATGTAGGCATGTATTCCAAATATAGTCTACGTGCTTATGGAAAAGAACTTGCATGACATCTTTTGTCCCACCCTCCCGTGGCAGCGGGGTCCTAGCGGAAACTAAGGGATATTAAGGCCTCCTTTTAATAGAGTACCGGACCAAAGCATTAACACATAGTGAATATATGAACACCTCAAACTATGGTCATCACCGGGAGTGGTCCTGATTATTGTCACTTCAGGGTTGTCGGATCATAACACATAGTAGGTGACTATAGACTTGCAAGATAGGATCAAGAACTCACATATATTCATGAAAAGATAATAGGTTCAGATCTGAAATCATGGCACTCGGGCCCTAGTGACAAGCATTAAGCATAGCAAAGTCATAGCAACATCAATCTCAGAACATAGTGGATACTAGGGATCAAACCCTAACAAAACTAACTCGATTACATGATAAATCTCATCCAACCCATCACCGTCCAGCAAGCCTATGATGGAATTACTGACGCACGGCGGTGAGCATCATGAAATTGGTGATGGAGGATGGTTGATGATGACGATGGCGACGGATTCCCCTCTCCGGAGCCTCGAACGGACTGCAGATCAGCCCTCCCGAGCGGTTTTAGGGCTTGGCGGCAGCTCCGTATCGTAAAACGCGATGAATCCTTCTCTCCTATTTTTTTCTCCCCGAACACGAATATATGGAGTGGGAGTTGAGGTCGGTGGAGCGTCAGGGGGCCCATGAGGCAGGGGGCGCGCCCAGGGGGGCAGGCGCGCCCCCACCCTCGTGGACGGGTGGAGGCCCCCTGACGTGGATTCTTCTTCCAGTATTTTTAATATTTTCCAAAAATATGTTCCGTGGAGTTTCAGGTCATTCCAAGAACTTTTGTTTCTGTGCATAAATAACACCATGGCAATTCTGCTGAAAACAGCGTCAGTCCGGGTTAGTTCCATTCAAATCATGCAAGTTAGAGTCCAAAACAAGGGCAAAAGTGTTTTGAAAAGTAGATACGATGGAGACGTATCAACTCCCCCAAGCTTAAACCTTTGCTTGTCCTCAAGCAATTCAGTTGATAAACTAAAAGTGATAAAGAAAAACTTTTACAAACTCTGTTTGCTCTTGTTGTTGTAAATATGTAAAGCCAGCATTCAAGTTTTCAGCAAAGATTATAACTAACCATATTCACAATAACATTTAGGTCTCATGTTTACTCATGTCAATGGCATAATCAACTAGCGAGCAATAATAATAAATCTCGGATGACAACACTTTCTCAAAACAATCATAATATGATATAACAAGATGGTATCTCGCTAGCCCTTTCTGAGACTGCAAAACATAAATGCAGAGCACCTTTAAAGATCAAGGACTGACTAAACATTGTAATTCATGGTAAAAGAGATCCAGTCATGGTCATACCCAATATAAATTCATAGTAATGAATGTGAATGACAGCAGTGCTCTCCAGCTAGTGCTTTTTAATAAGAGGGTGATGACTCAACATAAAAGTAAATAGATAGGCCCTTCGCAGAGGGAAGCAGGGATTTGTAAAGGTGCCAGAGCTCGATTTTAAAGCAGAGATAAATAATATTTTGAGCGGCATACTTTCATTGTCAACATAACAACCAAGAGATGGCGATATCTTCCATGCTACACACATTATAGGCGGTTCCCAAACAGAATGGTAAAGTTTATACTCCCCCTCCACCAACAAGCATCAATCCATGGCCTGCTCGAAACAACGAGTGCCTCCAACTAACAACAGTCCCAGGGGGAGTTTTGTTTGCAATTATTTTGATTTAGTTTGCATAAAGCATGGGACTGGGCATCCCGGTGACCAGCCATTTTCTCGTGAGTGAGGAGCGGAGTCCACTCCTCTTGAGAATAACCCGCCTAGCACGGAAGATACGGACAGCCCTAGTTGATACATGAGCTATTCGAGCATACAAAACAGAATTTCGTTTGAAGGTTTAGAGTTTGGCACATACAAATTTACTTGGAACGGCAGGTAGATACCGCATATAGGAAGGTATTGGTGGACTCATATGACATAACTTTGGGGTTTAAGGGATTGGATGCACAAGCAGTATTCCCGCTTAGTACAAGTGAAGGCCAGCAAAAGACTGGGAAGCGACCAACTAGAGAGCGACAACAGTCATGAACATGCATTAAAATTAATAAACATTGAGTGCAAGCATGAGTAGGATATAATCCACCACGAACATAAATATCGTGAAGGCTATGTTGATTCTGTTTCAACTACATGTGTGAACGTGTGCCAAGTCGAGTCACTTAAATCATTCAAAGGAGGATACCACCCCACTATACCACATCACAACCATTTTAATAGCATGTTGGCACGCAAGGTAAACCATTATAACTCATAGCTAATCAAGCATGGCATGAGCAACTATGATCTCTAATTGTCATTGCAAACATGTTTATTCATAATAGGCTGAATCAGGAACGATGAACTAATCATATTTACAAAAACAAGAGAGGTCAAGTTCATACCAGCTTCTCTCATCTCAGTCAGTCCATCATATATCGTCATAATTGCCTTTCACTTGCACGACCGAACGATGTGAAAATAATAAGAGTGCACGTGCATTGGACTAAGCTGGACTCTGCGAGCATTTAATAAATAGTAGAAGACAAGGTAATATGGGCTCTTGGTTAAATCAACAATAATGCATATAAGAGCCACTTCAACAATTTAAATCATGGTCTTCTCCTATCGACCCCCCTAAAGAAAAGAAAAGAAATAAAACTATTTACACGGGAAAGCTCCCAACAAGCAAAAGAAGAACGGGAAATCTTTTTGGGTTTTCTTTTTAATTATTACTAATACAGCAAGAAAGTAAACTAGCTGAAAGCTACACTAATTTTTTTTGTTTTTTCTTAAGGTTTTTCAAACACACAAGAAGAAAGCATAAAAAGGAAAAATAAACTAGCATGGATATTACAGTGAAAGAGTATGAGCACCGACAACTAGCAATGAGTGTGTGAACATGAATGTAATGTCAGTGAGAAATACGTACTCCCCCAAGCTTAGGTTTTTGGCCTAAGTTGGTTTATTGCCACGGATGGCCTGGCGGATATCCAAAGTTATAGCCGGGGTCGTACTGAGATGAGGAAGACCCTGATTGCCACTGGTTTAGGCAATCATCTCCGGATCCCACTGGTAATTAGACTGTCGTGGAGGATCAAATTGTGGTTCCGGCTCTGGCTCTGTAGCTGATGTATGGTTCCGGTAGGCGTTGATGGCTGCCAACGGAACGAGATACGGGCCTGCAGATAAATCAAACAAGGAAGGAACAGGCAAGGTAATAGTCTCAGGGTGATGTTTATCAAAGAACAATTTGTATTTAAGCGCCCCTTCCCTATTCTTAACAATAAAGTCATGCGCTACCATACTATTATAATCTAAATAAATAGTGGGCAGCAATTTTTCTTCTTTTTCATAGTGCCTAATAGGTATGTTATAATATGCAGCAAGGCGTGAAGCATAAACACCTCCAAAGATGGGGCCCTTTGTACGGTTCAGACTTAACCGTTTGGCAATAATACCGCCCATACTAACAGAGTTATCGCAGAGTAAACCATGGAACAAAATGATAATATCAGGAACACTAAGGTTTCCACAGTTTCCGCGACCAATTAAGCAACGACTAGTAAATATTGCGAAGTAGCGCAAAACAGGAAAATGTATGCTAGTGATTCTTGCATCGGAAACCTTCCTAGTTTCCCCTACAGTAATAGTGTCAATAAACCCGTCCACATCTTTACGATGTGGTTCCTCTAAGCTAGCCTCGAAAGGTATTTTGCAAACCTTGCAAAATTCATCTAGTGATATCTTCTTAACCACATCATATAAATGAAACTCTACTGAAGGAGGTGATTCCTTAGGATAATAGTATAAGTTTTGCACAAAAGTATTGGTGAGTAAGAGATACTGTTCGCGTTGGTCACGGAGGAAGTCGGTGAGGCCTGCATTCTCAGCCAATTCATAAAAATCATCATAAATCCCGGCTGCCCTGAAGAAATCATTGGAAGGCCATTCACACGACCAAACTTCCGCGGTGCGAGGCAGATTATATTTGGGCCTCTCTGCTTCTTCACTTTGCTTTTCCTTCGAGCTTCGGCTTGATGAGCCCCTCAAAAATCTCTTTATTATTTTCTGAAAATTTCTGAAATTTTTAGTAACTTCAAATAAAAGTGAACCAAGCTCAACAAAATTGATAGCAACTACTCCTACAAGTGCCTAGAAGCTATATCATGCATTAGAACTACTTGGAACCATATAAATTTGACATGCAAGCTCAAGAACATGGTCACCTAGGCAGCACAAATTTGCAATGAATAAAGCACTAGAATAAAAACTAATTGGACCAATGGAGGAGTCACATACCAAGGAACAATCCCCCCAAGCAGTTTTGTGAGAGGTGCTTTGAGCAAGGAGATCGAAAATTGCAGCAAAATGAGCTAGAACTCGTGCTTGAGCTGGATGGTGATTTTTTTGGGAGGAAGAAGAAGTGTGTGGGTGCAGGAATAAGTGGAGGGGAGCCACTGTGGGCCCACGAGGCAGGGGGGCGCGCCCTGGACCCTCGTGGCCAGGTGCTTGCTCCCCCTGCTGTGTTCTCAGTGCCAGAAATTCTCAAATATTCCAGAAAAATCATATTAAATTGGCAAGGCATTTGGAGAACTTCTATTTTTGGGGTATTTTTATATTGCACGGATAATTCAGAAAACAGACAGAAAAATACTATTTTTGCTTTATTTCAACTAAATAAAAGAAAGTAGAGAGAAGGTACAGAAGGTTGTGTTTTCTAGTTTCATCCATCCCATGCTCATCCAAAGGAATCCACTAACAAGGTTGATCAGGTGTTGTTAACAAACTCATTCCGACTAACATGGAACCGGAGAAATTTCGAATAACACTATGTTACCACAACGGGGCTTTGAATATCCCCAATAATAAGAATATCATATTTCTTCTTGACAGTAGGTAAAGGAAATTCAAAACCTCCAAAAATAATCGATGGAATTTTTCCAATAGAGTTGATACTGTGAACTTGAGGTTGTTTCCTCGGAAAGTGTACCGTATGCTCATTACCATTAACATGAAAAGTGACATTGCCTTTGTTGCAATCAATAACAGCCCCTGCAGTATTGAAAAATGGTCTTCCAAGAATAATAGACATACTATCGTCCTCGGGAATATCAAGAATAACAAAGTCCGTTAAAATAGTAACGTTTGCAACCACAACAGGCACATCCTCACAAATATCGACAGGTATAGCAGTTGATTTATCAGCCATTTGCAAAGATATTTCAGTAGGTGTAAACTTATTCAAGTCAAGTCTATGATATAAAGAGAGAGGCATAACACTAACACCGGCTCCAAGATCACATAAAGCAGTTTTAACATAGTTTCTTTAAATGGAGCATGGTATAGTGAGTACTCCTGGATCTCCTAGTTTCTTATGCATTCCACCCTTAAATGTATAATTAGCAAGCATGGTGGAAATTTCAGCTTCCGGTATCTTTCTTTTATTAGTAACAATTTCTTTCATGTACTTAGCATAAGGATTCATTTTGAGCATGTTAGTTAATTGCATACGCAAAAAGATAGGTCTAATCATTTCAGCAAAGCACTCAAAATCCTCATCATCCTTTTTCTTGGATGGTTTCGGAGGAAAAGGCATGGGTTTCTGAACCCATGGTTATCTTTCTTTACCATGTTTCCTAGCAACAAAGTCTATCTTATCATAACTTGATTCTTTGATTGTGGGTTATCAAGATCAACAGCAGGTTCAATTTCTACATCATTATCATTGCTAGGTTGAGCATCATCATGAACATTATCATTGACATTTTCACTAGGTTCATGTTCATTACCAGATTGGGTTTCAGCATCAGAGATAGAAATATCATTTGTATTCTCAGGTGGTTCAGCAATAGGTTCACTAGAAGCATGCAAAGTCCTATCATTTTTTTCTTTTTCTTCCTTTTAGAAGGACTAGGTGCATCTAAATTATTTCTCTGAGAATCTTGCTCAATTTTCTTAGGGTGGCCTTCAGGATACAAAGGTTCTTGAGTCATTTTACCAGTTCTAGTAGCCACTCTAACAGCATAATCCATATTCTTACTATTTAATTCAATGAGCAAATCATTTTGAGCATTAAGTACTTGTTCTACTTGAGTGGTAACCATAGAAGCATGTTTACTAATGAGTTTAAGTTCACCTTTAACTCTAGACATATAATTACTCAAGTGTTCAATCATATAAGCATTTTGTTTTAATTGTCTACCAAAATAAGCATTAAAGTTTTCTTGCTTAACCATAAAGTTATCAAACTCATCCAAGCATTGGCTAGCAAACTTAGTAGGAGGGATTTCAGCTTTATCATATCTATAGAGAGAATTTACCTTTACTACCTGTGTCGGGTTATCAAGACCATGAGTTTCTTCAATAGGTGATCAATTAAGATCATATATTTCTTCAACAGGCGGTAAATTTAGACCATGTATTTCTTCAATAGGAGGTAAATTCTTAACATCTTCAGCTTTAAATACCCTTTTCTTTCATAGATTTCTTTGCCTCTTGCATATCATCAGGACTGAGAAATAGAACACCCCTTTTCTTCAGAGTTGGTTTAGGAATGGGTTCAGGAGCTGGCTCAGGAAGTGTCCAATTATTTTCGTTGGTCAACATATTATTCAATAGAATTTCACCTTCATCCGGTGTTCTTTCCCTGAAAACAGAACCAGCACAACTATCCAGATAATCTCTGGAAGCATCGGTTAGTACATTATAAAAGATATCAAGTATTTCATTTTTCTTAAGAGGATGATCAGGCAAAGCATTAAGTAATTGGAGAAGCCTCCCCCAAGCTTGTGGGAGACTCTCTTCTTCAATTTGCACAAAATTACATATATCCCTCAAAGCAGCTTGTTTCTTATGAGCAGGGAAATATTTAGCAGAGAACTAATAAATCATATCCTGGGGACTACGCACACAACCAGGATCAAGAGAATTAAACCATATCTTAGCATCACCCTTTAATGAGAACGGAAATATTTTAAGGATATAAAGGTAGCGAGTTCTCTCATCATTAGTGAACAGGGTGGCTATATCATTTAATTTAGTAAGATGTGCCACAACAGTTTCAGATTCATAGCCATAAAAAGGATCAGATTCAACCAAAGTAATTATATCGGGATCAATGGAGAATTCATAATCCTTATCAGTAACAGAGATAGGTGAAGTAGCAAAAGCAGGGTACGGTTTCATTCTAGCATTAAGAGATTGCTGCTTCCATTTAGCTAATAACCTCTTTAGATCATATCTATCATTGCAGGCTAAAATAGCTCTAGCAGATTCTTCATCCAGAACATAACCCTCAGGCACAACAGGTAATTCATATTTATTAGGGGGGAGTCTTCATCATCACTATCTTCAATATTATGAGTTTCAATAATTTTATTCTCTCTAACCCTAGCAAGTTGTTCATCAAGAAATTCAACAAGTGGCACCGTAGTATCAAGCATAGAAGTAGTTTCATCATAAGTATAATGCATAGCAGAAGTGGCAGCATCAATAACATGCGACATATCAGAATGAATAGCAGAAGCAGGTTTAGGTGTCGCAAGCTTACTCAAAACAGAAGGTGAATCAAGTGCAGAGCTAGATGGCAGTTCCTTACCTCCCCTCGTAGTTGAGGGATAAATTGTTGTTTTTGCATCTTTCAAGTTCTTCATAGTGACCAGCAGATATAAATCCCAAGTGACTCAATGAATATAGCTATGCTCCCCGGCAACGACGCCAGAAAATAGTCTTGATAAACCACAAGTATAGGGGATCGCAACAGTTTTCGAGGGTAGAGTATTCAACCCAAATTTATTGATTCAACACAAGGGGAACCAAAGAATATTCTCAAGTATTAGCAGTTGAGTTGTCAATTCAACCACACCTGGATGACTTAGTATCTGCAGCAAAGTGTTTAGTAGCAAAGTAGTATGGAAGTAACGGTAACGGTAGCAAAAGTAATATTTTTGGGTTTTGTAGTGATTGTAACAGTAGCAACGGAAAAGTAAATAAGCGAAGAACAACATGTGAAAAGCTTGTAGGCATTGGATCGGTGATGGAGAATTATGCCGGATGCGATTCATCATGTAACAGTCATAACATAGGGTGACACAGAACTAGCTCCAATTCATCAATGTAATGTAGGCATGTATTCCAAATATAGTCATATGTGCTTATGGAAAAGAACTTGCATGCCATCTTTTGTCCTACCCTCCCGTTGGCAGCGGGGTCCTAGCGGAAACTAAGGGATATTAAGGCCTCCTTTTAATAGAGTGCCGGACCAAAGCATTAACACATAGTGAATACATGAACTCCTCAAACTATGGTCATCACCGGGAGTGGTCCCGATTATTGTCACTTCGGGGTTGCCGGATCATAACACATAGTAGGTGACTATAGACTTGCAAGATAGGATCAAGAACTCACTTATATTCATGAAAACATAATAGGTTCAGATCTGAAATCATGGCACTCGGGCCCTAGTGACAAGCATTAAGCATAGCAAAGTCATAGCAACATCAATCTCAGAACATAGTGGATACTAGGTATCAAACCCTAAGAAAACTAACTCGATTACATGATAAATCTCATCCAACCCATCACCGTCCAGCAAGCCTACGATGGAATTACTCACGCACAGCGGTGAGCATCATGAAATTGGTGATGGAGGATGGTTGATGATGACGACGGCGACGGATTCCCCTCTCCGGAGCCCCGAACGGACTTCAGATCAGCCCTCCCGAGAGGTTTTAGGGCTTGGCGGCAGCTCCATATCGTAAAACGCGATGAATCCTTCTCTCCTATTTTTTCTCCCCAAACACGAATATATGGAGTTGGAGTTGAGGTCGGTGGAGCGTCAGGGAGGCAGGGGCGCGCCCCCCACCCTCGTGGACAGGTGGAGGCCCCCCTGACGTGGATTCTTCTTCCAGTATTTTTAATATTTTCCAAAAATATGTTCCGTGGAGTTTCAGGTCATTCCGAGAACTTCTGTTTCTGCACATAAATAACACCATGGCAATTCTGCTGAAAATAGCGTCAGTCCGGGTTAATTTCATTCAAATCATGCAAGTTAGAGTTTAAAACAAGGGCAAAAGTGTTTGGAAAAGTAGATACGACGGAGACGTATCACTCCTCAATGGCGCGTAGTACAGAATATAAAACTGTCAGATTTTGGCTTCCGGCAAAACCCTCGAGGCTCGAACACTGGGGTGCGCACGAAGGATTCCCTCTACCAAATCACGCCCTGGAACCTCACCGCGATCTCAAGGCTTAGCTCAAAGAACTTGCAACACAAGAGACACAAGATTTATACTGGTTCGGGCCACCGTTGTGGTGTAATACCCTACTCCAGTGTGGTGTGGTGGATTGCCTCTCGGGCCGAGGATGAACAGTACAAGGGGAAGAACAGCCTCCTGAGGAGAGGTGTCCTTGTGCTTGGTGGGAGTGAGTGGGTGAAATGAATGAGTTCGAGACGAGGTGCCTCCTACTATGGTGGCTAGCCCTATTTATAGAGGCCCTGGTCCTCTTCCCAAATATTGAGCGGGGAGGGATGCCACAACGGCCAATTTGAAAGGGCACAACTAGTACAAGCTATCCTGACTAAAGGTGGTCTTCGCCTGCCAAAGGCTCTGGTGGTGACGCCGCTTGGGGCTCCACGGTGACCTCCGTCTTGTTGTCCTGCTGGTCTTGGTCTCGTTGCACCGATATGGAAACCTTTGCTTGATGCCTCGGTACTCCTCACCTGCGCTTGCCTCCTTAACACCAAAGGGGAAACAAGGACACTGTGCGCACTGGCGCCCGCCTGGCCTTGGTCGTCATGGCTCACGTCACGAGAACTTCACCAGGTTTGCCTTGCCTTGATCTCTCCGCCCCTCGCGAGCCAGCCTGATGAGGCCGCTCCTGAGGAGGTCTTGTGTCGTCCGCCTCGCGAGGCTTGGCCCCTCGCGAGGGTCTTGAATGCTTGTTGTTGAAGATGGGACGTACGGGCCCGCTCGCAGAGCCACACTGTGGGCCGCAGGCAGGCAAGTCTGGGGACCCCCGTTCCCTGAACGCCGACAGTAGCCCCCGGGCCCAAGGCGCGCTCGGACTTGGCTTCGAGGCGAAGCCAAAGGGCAAGTGCGGAGCGCCGCGGGCCCCAACAGCCTACGGCCTTGGTCGACGCGTGGCGGTTGATTGGACGTGGGCGTCTCCGCTTCCCCACGCTGCCTCGGCAACTGCCCGACTGTCAAAAGGCTGGCGCAGACAGCACTTGCCTTCATTGCTTCCTTTCACCTTGCTCCAGATCCCCTTTCTTGCTCCTTGCCTCCGAAATCTCCAGATCTGGTTCCATCCTCTTCCGCATCAGCGACCAATGGCGCCCAGGAAGGTCAAGCCCACCTCGTCACCGGCTTGGTACGAGCCAGCTCTTAACGCGCCCAACTTCTCGGAGAAGAGCCTCGCCGCCACCCGCCTGCTGACGGCGGGGGAAAACAACGAGTGGGGGAAGATCGAGCTTCGGGCGGGCTCCGCTGTGCTGGAGCCCGAGGGAAGCACCTTCTTCCCTTTCTTCATGAGCAGCATCACCGCGGGGCTGGTTCCCCCTTTCTCCGACTTCTTCTATGAGGTCCTCGGCCACTATGGGCTACAGGCCCTACATCTTCATCCCAACTATGTCCTTCTTCTGTTGATCTTCGCCTTCTACTGCGAGGCGTACCTTGGCCTGATGCCGTTCGTGGCCTTGCTACGCCACTTTTTCTTCCTCCGCGTCCACGAGGGTCATGCCTCCGGGTGTGCCAACTTCATCGCGGCCGGCAAGGCCAACTCAATCTCAAAGGCTGGGAAGAAGGCCGACAGTTTCAGGACCAAGTGGGTCATGATGGACGCTAAGTGCGTCCATCCACGCCTGGTGCTGCCGATGGAGGTGCCCCCGTCCGACAAGGGGTGGTCTCGCGCTAAGCTCACTGACGAGCGGGCGACGTTGGTGTTGGAGTAGATGAACGTTGACCTGAAGCCGGGCGACGCGAAGGCAGCGAAGGTGACAGGGGCCATGCTCCTGAGGGAGTTCCTGACGCTGCGTGTGGCCCCGCTTCAGGCGCGTATGCGCCCCTTGTGGATGCTTGCGGATGAAGAGGACAAGGTTCGCCTGAGCCCGGGAGCCTTGCCTGACGATGAGTTGGCCGCGGCTCTCCGCCTCCTGGTCGGGGACGACCAAGAGTACCCGCCGAGCGTCTTCATTCCCTTGTTCCGCCGCAAGGACGGGGCACAGATTGTGGCGGCCAGGCCGACCTTCAATGGGCGCGGGCTGGTGCCGCCGGCGCCCACCGGGGCACCTGTGGCGCCGACGCCGGTGGAGCTGTCTTCTGATGAGTCCCGTAGGGAGGAAGAGGAGGAGGCCGAGGAGCACGATCCGGAGGTGACCCCTGAAGGGATGGGGGAGACCTCCCCTTGAGCAAGGCCGACATCCTCTGCACCCTGCCAGACGACGACGAGGCCGGTGCCCGCCAGGAAAAGGGGGAGCCGCCCGCGATCCCGACGAGGGGCAGGTCGGCGTTGATCCCCCGAGATGCTGCTCCCGCTTCAACGCCGCCTGGGGCTGCCTCCGGCCCCTCCGCTGCCCCGTCTTCTGCTCCTGGAAGCCGCACGCCCGCGCTCCAGGCTTCGAGGCTCTCGGGACTCAAGCTCAGCAAGCGGAGGGTGGAATACGCCGCAGTGGACCAGTAAGTGCTCGTGCATAGCCTTGTTCTTGCTTATGCTGCTGCTTCTTGATGTTCATCATTGGTTGACTAGGACGCCGCCTGCGGCAAAGAAGAGGAAGGAAGATGCGGTGATCCTGCCCGGGGCCAAACCATCTGCTGCAGCCGCGCCCCCCCCTCCGTGGAGAAGGGAGGCGGCGCTCGCACCTCCCCGGCCCGGTCATCCTCGCGAGGCCTGGAGGGGCATCCTCGGGAGGAGGTAGCCCCCGTGGCCCCGCTGGCTCCGAAAATGCAAGCATCCTGCCCAGTTGCTGAGGTCACCAAAGTTCTGGAGCCCCTGGTTTCCCAGGCCCTAGTGATGGCGTCACCCCCTCCTCCTGCTGCGCCACTGCCTCCAGGTTCTTCTACCTCCCCTGGTATCTTGGAGCGTGCTCTTCTCGAGATGGCCCAGTTGCGAGAAGATCTTCAAGGCCTGGAGCTGGTCTCCGACTGGCTTCATTCTGACACATCTATCCGAGTGGCACTGAGCCAGGCCGCGGCGACCTCCGAGAAGGAGAAGCAGGCCGCCGCCCAGGCCGCATCAGCGCGCGAAGCGGCGCTGAAGAATGCCGAGGCCACTCAGGACCGCTGCTGGGAACTAGAGGCCGAGTTGAAGAGTGTGCGCGACTAGCACGCAGAGGAAGCTCGCGGTCGCCAGGCGGAGGCGAAGAAGATGAGGGCCCGGGAGGATGCTATCAAAGACCACGACGCCGAGTTGGGAGAGTTGGCGAGGACGCGGGCCGCGGAACGCAGTCGGCTGGAGGAGCTGAAGCAGAAGGTGGAGGCGGAGAAGGCCGATCTTGGCGCCAAGGCGAAGGTCCTGGCCGAGGACCGTGCAGCCTTTGTGCTCCTCGAGAAAAGGTCCCGCGTGGCCCTGAAGGCGCTCTATGAGAAGGGCTTGGAGAGGCCGCTAACCAACGACGAGGACGGTCCTGCCCAGCTGCTTCCCTTCTTGGTTGAGGTGCTCGAGGAAGTCACGAGTGGCATTGGTCCCATGGCGGAGGAAGAAGCCCGCGTTCTTTCCTCAGCCGCGCTGACGCGTGTCTTTAGCCACCTCCATCTTCGTGATCCCACTGCCCGCCTTGACGAGCTACTGGAGCCTGTGGACGAAGCGCGTTGTGCGGCCGCTGCCGCTGCCGTGAAGGGTCAAGTGGAGGCCCTGCTGAAGAAGTTCCACACCTTCGCTCTCGCGCCTTCGACTGGCGGTGCTACTGATCCCGCGACTCCGGCTGGTGGTACAGGCGAAGGCGACGCCACCAAGGAAGGGGCACCTCTTGCGAGCGGCAGTGGTGCCCAGGGATGACTTGCTCGCGGCTGCTTCCCTGCCTTTCTCCTGCAACATGCATCATGCCTCGTGGAGGCATTTGAACTTGTGTTTGATGTTTGAGAGAACAATATATCTTGTAATATTTGCTTTTGAGATTTCGCGATTTTCTTCCTATTTGCTTTATGTTCTACGTCGGCAGGGCCCGGCCCCGCGCATACCTCAGGTGCCGTTTGTTCGTCCGGAGACCAGGACGAGACCAAGGGGTGAGGGGCTACGTGACTAGTTAGGCTCCTGAGTCGCGATGCTGAGGAGTCCCCCTTGACGCGCAAACAGCTCATAGGAAGGAGACGCTAAGGTAAGTTTAGTGTTCTACGTCGGCAGGGCCCGGCCGCGTGCATACCTCAGCCGCCGTTGGGTCATCCGGAGACCAGGACGAGACCAAGGAGTGAGGGGCTACATGACCACTGTTAGGCTCCTGAGTCGCGATGCTCAGGAGTCCCCCTTGACGTGCAAACAACCTTCATACCTTTGCCCTCGCCGAGGCTCGGCTCGGGAGGGGCGCGCGACGACCAGGTGCGGGGGACCTGGTTGGGTGGCGTACGCTTGGGCATGACTCGAGCGCAGCCCCCGTGCCCAGCCCCCTCGCGCAACTCTCTCGAGGGGAGGTGTTCCGGTGAGGCCGGACACTGAGCTCAAGGGCTCCCTGAAGTTGATACGGCCGTGGGGCCGCCCTCAGTCGTTTATCACCGGCGTGGAGCATAGTGCTTCTTCACTTGCACGGGCATAGCCGCTCCTCGGCAGTGTCGATGGCCAGCGCGGAGCATGGTGCTTCCACTGGTACGTGGGAGGGGACTCCCTACTGCGGAGAGCCCCCGGGGCGTGTATAGCCCTGCCCTGACACGTGGCTTGCACGACAGGGCTAGACGAGGTGTGTATGGGCACTCGTGAGCCAGCGCGGGACTCACAAGGCCCTGCCTCAAGGCGGGTTGCGCCTGGTCTTGATTCTCGCTTGCTGTGGTGGTCCTGCGGGGTGGTTCGACAACCTGCGCCGAACGAATCTCCTGAGGTTATCGCGTGAGAAGGCCAAGTACCAATGGCCCCAGGAGGTGACGTGAACAGGGCCGGCCCGCCAGACAAAGCTCAGCCGTTGGATTTATCGACGCTGCAGGGACAGGCCTGAGCACAGACGTCGTGCCTAACCCTCCCACGTGAAGGGTCCTAAAGAAATATTATCGGCGCGCGGCTCAAGCAGGTGATAGTCATAGATGGGTTAAGCATGGAAAGCAAACTGGCTCAAGTAAACGCAAGGGAGATACATGCCACTGGGTCGGGCCCGAGCGGCTTGGGGATGATGCAGCCTGAGGGGCGCCCCCAACAAGGTAAGCTAAAGACGTAAAAAGGGATACATACCACAGGGACGAACCCACGCGGCCTGGGAATGATGCAGCCCTGAGGGCGCTCCCAGCTAAATAAACTTGGAAAATGTCACCTGGTTCCGTTGCAGAAGGGGTGTTGGGGCAGTTGAAGATGCATGACGAAGGGGTTGCTCCTGACGAGCCACCGGGGCCCTAAGCCTCAGGAGGCTTTGGGGATCCAGGTGGTTCCTTGAGGACTGTTTCCATCTCCGCCAGGACTACGTGGCACCTGGCCTCCTGAGCTGCCAGGATGCGCCGCAAGTTGCGCTGGTAGGTGGATGCCACGCTCGACAGGCCAAATGGCATGTGAACGTAGCTGTGCGATGGGCCCTCGCAGCATCCCACGCGCGAAGGCCAGAAGGGCTCCTGAGACGCGGCCCTATTGAGTCCTGGGACGTCGATGCAGACGCACAACCCAGCATCCTCGCCTGGATGTGGGGCTGCGCCTGGTGAGCGGCGATCGCCGCGCATGGCCCTTGCATCCTGCAGTTCCTGAGTGGTCTTGGTAATGAACTCCTGAGCGCTGGGTGCTCCTTGCCTTTTGTCCTTCTGGGGGAAACGTGCCGCAAAGCACGCCTCCAAATGGTGCCCGAGCGCCTCCCTCGTGATATTGCCAAGGTCTGAGGCCCTCCAGAGGAGGGCACCGGGTGCGCCTTCCTATGCGGTAGAGGGAGGCGCCCCAGGCGTGGGCGCCGATCCTGACGTGGCTCCGCTTGAGGCACCGCTCCCCTGAGGCCCTGTGTGGAGAAGCTGCTTCTTCTTCTTGGGAATGGCCTCAGGAGGGTACTGGCACTTGCTGTCGGGGTCCTCGATTGCTGCAGCTTGGAAGGCACGCTCGAGGGAGCACACCGCATCTCTTTCTTCACAGGGGACTGTGATGATTCCGCCGCTTCCTGGCATCTTGAGGACGTTGTAGCCGTGGTGGGTCACTGCCATGAACTTGGCCAGGGCTGGATACCCGAGGATGGCGCTGTATGGCAGACGGATGTGGGCGGCGTCGAAGTCAATGAGCTCGGTGCGGTAGTTGTCGCGCTGTCCGAAGGTGACTGGAAGGCGGATCTGCCCTATCGGGGTGGTGGAGCCGTCGGTCACTCCTGAGAAAGGCTTGGTAGGCTGAAGCTGATCATAGGGCACTTGAAGGTTGTCGAACATCTCGACGGACAGGACATTGAGCCCTGCGCCGCCGTCGATAAGAGTCTTGGTGACTTGCACGTTGCTGATGACGGGTGAAAAGAGCATCGGGGGGACGCCAGTGGTGGCCGCACACTTGAGCTGGTCTACCGAGCTGAAGGTGATGGCGCACTTGGACCATCTGAGCGGGCATGTGGCCTCGAGCTTGGGGAGGACTGCGTTCACCTCGCGAGCAAACTGCTTGAAGATACGTTGTGAGGCTGGGGCTTGGGCTCCGCCCAAGATGCAGGCAATAGCACGCGACTCCTGGAAGCCCCCAGCCCCCTCGCCTTGATGGTGGTCGTCGTTCCTTCTTGGTGGTGGTGGTAGCAGAGGAAGACCGGTGTTGCCCTAAGGACGATCCTCACGAGGCTGATCCCTCCAGGCGCCCTCGCGAGGCTGATCTTGCCAGCGGTCCTCGCGAGGCCGGTCGCGCCACGGTCGTCCCACCGTCCTCTGTCACATCCTCCTCCTCGGCCGTAGCCCCGGTCGCTGCGCTCGGGGCATCGACCGAAGCATCCGTCGTGAATGGACCTGAGCTCTTGACAATCGTTGGTGTTGTGGCTGTGCACGTTGTGGAAGGCGCAGAATGGTCGGCTACTCTTGGATGACTCAGGCTGGTCCCTGCCGCGCTTGGTGTCCGGCTCCGCCGTGAGCACGGCCGCTCCCTTGCGCTTCACGTCCTTGGACTTGGCTTTCTTCTCCACCGGGTCAGCAGCCGGGAGCTCGGGTAGGGAGAGGCGTCCTTCCTCAGCTCTTGCGCACTTGGTCGCCAGGTTGAACAACTCTAGAGACGTACACAGCTCCTCGTGGATGTCGAGCTCCTCCTTCATCTTGACGTCGCGGACGCCATCGGAAAACGCCGAGATGATGATCTTATCTATCACCTTGGGGATCTTGAGGCGAACGTTGTTGAAGCACTGGATGTACTTTTGCAGAGTCTCTCCTGGCTGCTGCTTGACGCGGCGCAGGTCACCTGCGGTCGGGAGGCAGTCGCGAGTGCCCTGGAAGTTGGCGACGAAGCGGTCGTGCATCTCGTTCCAAGAGGAGATGGAGCCGGGAGGCAGGTTCAGGAGCCACGAGCGTGCGCCATCCTTGAGAGCCATGGGGAACCAGTTCGCCATGACTTTTTCGTCGCCGTTGGCCGCTTGGATGCTCAGCTCGTAGAGCTGCAGGAACTCCGCGGGGTCGGGGGTGCCGTTGTAGCGCGGAGGCAGGTCTGGCTTGAACTTGCCCGGCCATGCGACACTACGCAGCTCAGGAGTGAAGGCGCGGCAGCCCGCGGTGGCCACCGGGGCCCTTTGCTGATGTGGAGCCTGGCCTTGATGCCCGTGCGCCGCCGCCGCAGGCGGTGCACACTCTTGTCGTAGCGGTGCCGGGAGTGCAAGAGCGTTCTCCCATGGCCGTGGGACTTCCTGGCAGCTTCTTTCCTCTCACGCGGGTGCCGAACGCGGCGGGTCACGCCGGGGGACCGCGCGTCTTGGCGCCAGGACGCCGTCTTGGGGCAAAGGTGGTAGAGGCGCCCCATGAGCTACGTCACATGTAGCTGGCGGAGGGCGAGGAAGCGAAAGGGACGGCACAGGAGAGCCCCCTGCGGCGCTGACAAGCTCGGCGATGCGGTCGAGCCAGTCCTCATAGAGGTCATTGACGGGGCAGTAGCGCAGGAGCTCGCGTGCCATGAGCAGCGCAGCCTGCGCGTCCGTGGGAGTGCGACGAGCGTGGGACAACAAACCGGACGGGGTCAGCGATGGAGTGGCGGTGCGGCCATCCCGCCGCACAGAGGGGTGCAGCGAGGACGCTTGCTGCTCGTTCCCCGCCGGGCCGGTGGCGGCGTTGGCGGCAGGCGATGGGAATGACGGGGAGGCCCGCCGACAGGAGCGGTCTGAGCAACGCAGGCAACGAGGGTGGCCGGGCGCTCAGCGCGAGCTCGGCGAGCGTCCGCCATGGAGACGACGAGGCGACGGGACGCGGATCGATGGAAGGAAAGCTCCGGCGCACCCCTACCTGGCGCGCCAAATGTCGGATTTCGGGTTCCGGCAAAACCCTCGAGGTTCGAACACTGGGGTGCGCATGAAGGATTCCCCCTACAAATCACGCCCTCGAACCTCACCGCGATCTCAAGGCTTAGCTCGACGAACTCGCAACACAAGATTTTTACTGGTTCGGGCCACCGTTGTGGTGTAATACCCTACTCTAGTGTGGTGTGGTGGATTGCCTCTCGGGCTAAGGATGAACAGTACAAGGGGAAGAACAGCCTCCTGAGGAGAGGTGTCCTTGTGCTTGGTGGGAGTGAGTGGGTGAACTGAATGAGTTCGAGACGAGTTGCCTCCTACTATGGTGGCTAGCCCTATTTATAGAGGCCCTGGTCCTCTTCCCAAATATTGAGCGGGGAGGGATGCCACAACGGCCAATTTGAAAGGGGACAGCTAGTACAAGCTATCCTGACTAAAGGTGGTCTTCGCCTGCCAAAGGCTCTGGTGGTGACGCCGCCTTGGGCTCCACGGTGACCTCCGTCTTGCTGTCCTGCTGGTCTTGGTCTCATTGCACCGATATGGAAACCTTTGCTTGATGCCTCAGTACTCCTCGCCTGCACTTGCCTCCTTAGCACCAAAGGGGAAACAAGGACACTGTGCGCACTGGCACCCGCCTGGCGCCCGCCTGGCCTTGGTCGTCATGGCTCACGTCACAAGAACCTCACGAGGTTTGCCTTGCCTTAATCTCTCCGCCCCTCGTGGGCCAGCCTGATGAGGCCGCTCCTGAGGAGGTCTTGTGTCGTCCGCCTCGCGAGGCTTGGCCCCTCGCGAGGGTCTTAAATGCTTGTTGGTGAAGATGCGCCGTACGGGCCCCCTCGCAGAGCCACGCCATGGGCCGCAGGCAGGCAAGTTTGGGGACCCCCATTCCCAGAACACCGACAAAAACGATTGTCGTGGGGAAAATAGAAAAATCCGCTCCACTATATACAAAGGAGCCTGCCTGCCGGGGTTTGTTTCTCGTCATACCATCTCACACAAGGCAGCGGTGGCCTCTCTCTCTCACCGTTGGTCAGTGATCCGGCCGCATCCCGTCCGCCGGCGGAAAGGGAGGATGTGCATCATTTCTCCGTTCGACGGCGTTGAGGCAGCACGTCACAAGAACCTCACGAGGTTTGCCTTGCCTTAATCTCTCCGCCCCTCGTGGGCCAGCCTGATGAGGCCGCTCCCGAGGAGGTCTTGCGTCGTCCGCCTCGCGAGGCTTGGCCCCTCGCGAGGGTCTTAAGTGCTTGTTGGTGAAGATGCGCCGTACGGGCCCGCTCGCAGAGCCACGCCATGGGCCGCAGGCAGGCAAGTTTGGGGACCCCTGTTCCCAGAACACCAACAAAAATGATTGTTGTGGGGAAAATAGAAAAATCCGCTCCACTATATACAACGGAGCCTGCCTGCCGGGGTTTGTTTCTCGTCATACCATCTCACACAAGGCAGCGGTGGCCTCTCTCTCTCACCGTTGGTCAGTGATCCGGCCGCATCCCGTCCGCCGGCGGAAAGGGAGGATGTGCATCATTTCTTCGTTCGACGGCGTTGAGGCAGCATGTCCTGATCTGCGGTACCCGCCGTTCTCTGTGACCAAGCTCCGGCACGGTAGGGCCTTCGCCACTTGCTCGCTGCCGCAGTATGGGCAGATCCCGGCCGCCGGCGCCTTCCTAGTAACATCCCGACAACCCTCAAGTACAGCTCCCTCCGGCCTTGCTCCACTGCCCATCTTCGCACGTTGCTGCATGTGGATCTTCTTTAGTTGTTTGCTTAAAACGTATCTCGGCCGGCATACTTTCCATCTTGCAATCTCGTCCTCAAACCATTTTTGATAAACCACCATGCTGCTATCTTTCCGTTATTACATGGAATATGCTTCCTTTTTGTCAGCGTATGTGTCTTCAACTCGTGTTATTCGCCAGTAATTGTTTCCTTTCTACCTCTTTTTTGCAAACAGGGCTAGCCATTTCACCTCGTTGCTATTGCGACCTTTTGGTGAACTGCACAAATCACTTTTTTTCTTAAGAGTGTTTTGTGCAGTTTCGCCAAAATGTCACACGGGCAACGTTTTTACATTTCTGTGGGACTGCAGAAAGGGAGATTGGTTTTGCTATCCTCCTCATCAAACTCTGTGCCTAATCTTCACCAACAAGTAGTTAGTCCTAAAGAGAGATCGCAGAGGTGATCGGCTTCTATTGGTGTGTGTTATGTTTCATCATCTAGTTCCACTATTATTGTAATCACACTGACTGGATATCTTTGCAAACAGGGATGTTCAGCTCAATTTTAGTGGAGCTGCACAAAATGATCGGATTGTGGTATCCTCCGTACACCCCCTTTTTGGCTACAACACTGGGTGAAACTAGCTGCCAAGCAATGAACACTGTGCCCAGGAAATGGACCCATGCCTACAAATAGCATCGATCAATTATATTTTTTTGTTTATTTGTACACCTTCTCACAACTTTGTCTTCAGTTGTTATGTGAATATTGGCGTTGATCTGTGAACCATTGAGATGCATTAGCAGCCATGGTAGTTTCATTTGTATTTGATGGAATGTTGTAACAAGATAATCTTGAGGCAAGAGGACACATGAATCCTAAGTTGAAACCTTTTTTTCCTGTAGGAACCAAAGTTGAAACCTTCATATCATCACAGTACAATTTCATTAAAATTATGCGTACATATAAACAAATCCTGAAGGATTGATAGCAATGCTAGAAACAATTCAACTTCGTTTCGCCGACATGTGGGACATCCTTCATTCGACTTCACCTGTCGTGCAGCAATATTGAGTGCACAAATGCAGGGAAAGATTCACCCTGGTCATTGCGCCGCATTAGTAATGACTAGTGAGCAATCAAATCACAGAGCCCCACCTTCGCCATAGTAAGTTGCTCGGACGAAGCAACCATCATTTCTCTGTTCCTTGAATCCGCCGGTACTCCCATATTCCCAGAGTAATAAGTTGCTTGGGCGAAGCAACCATCACTTCACCTTTCCCACAGTAAGTACCTCCTTGGGCCCACTGAAAAATCACTTTTCTCTCTCCATCAAGTGCATTTATTGTCAATCTAACCCTGTCTCTGAAACACCTCTTTGGCTACAGTTAGTTCAGGGTTAGTCATGAGTTAGTCTAACCTCTAGCTAAGTTAGAGTATCCAAACAGGAGCAGTATAGGACATGCAAGTTGCTCAAAGCATACAGTCAAATTCGTACGTGAAAGGATCTTTTTCCTTTTTGAAGACGGAACGTGAAAGGATCTTCAAATGTTATAATTTTCAAATTATATAAAATCTTATCAATAGTCAAAGGCATCCTCAAAGAATACATTAGGCCCTACTCCCTCCGCCTAGGTGTATAAGTCACCTTACGAAAACCAAATAATCCCAAAATACTTCGGCATGGTGCATTAACTCCCACCTCGTTTCTTGTTTCTTGACATATCCACCAATAAGAGATGTGGGGTGTGCATGTTTTCAATGACTTAGACTACCAAACACGACATGCAATGGTTAGTTCATTGCATGCAATGCTATTAATTAGCAAATAAATATTAATTTCTCTCGTTTTCCCCTCTTCCTTGGTCACGGTGCACAATCTAAGATGACTTATTCACTAGACGGAGGAGTATATAAAATCTTACCAATAATCAAAACCAAGTGTTACTACTACACCAAACAAGTTCGAAACGAGAAACTGAACCCACTCATGGCACGGCACGCCTGTCTCTCTTGGTCCGTCGGTCAAAGCGCTTCCTCTTCTTGGCACAACAATAGAGTACAATAAATTTTTTAGAATGCTCTTGGCATGTCGCTAACATGTGATGAGTTAACCAACCTCAATAGACGGCAAAAACGCCAGCCCGCCGCACTTTGAGAGAGACGAGGAGCGAGAAGCGATACGGGCTGGTGGATTACTAGAGCTAGGTGTTGCATGGAGGCCAAGAAATATGGTGATAGCATGGGTTGGCCACGTACAGTATGATGTAACTACACTGGGCTGCTGTGTTTCGTATAAAATATTATGGAGATGACTGGTTGATTTTATATCGCTAAATAATATAAAATATTATGAGTGCAGACGGTCCACCATGATGTTCCTTGCTCCTTCTCGGTCGTCGGGAATCTATGTTCTTCCACTCTTTTTTTTACATGAGCTTTGTTCATCCTTTTCCCAACACGCGGGACATCTAGCATCAAGGTGCACGTGTCATGCAAGAAAATGGAGATAAGCAGTTCGTAAGTGAGTCGTGCACTACGATGGCACCTAGTACTACGTAATATTTTTCCTCCTCGATGGCACGTGAATACTGCACGTACTTAATGACGGAGCACGTGATGGTAGCCATGGACTGATGGACATGGTCGGCCCTTTTTGGAGAGAGTACTGAATACGTATTAAATTTGATGTGTCCCGTCAACTCGTAGAACGACGAGAAGCACACACTGAATGACGGAGCATGGGATGGTAGCCATGGACATGGTCAACCCTTTTTGGAGACTAATGCACTACTTTTGATATGTCCGGTCTACTCGCAAACGAGGAGAAGCTTTGCTTACTAGTAGTACACTATCGACTGTAGTACCATCATCATTGTTTGACTTTCGGAAGAGACGAGAGAACTTAATGTTTATTTGCTAATTAATAGCATTGCATGCAATGAACTAACCACTTCATGTCATGTTTGCTAGTCTCAAGTCATTAAAAGCATGCACACCCACATCTCTTTGGTTGATATGTCAAGAAACAAGAAACGAGGTAGAAGTTAATGCACCGCGCCTAAGTATTTTGGGATTATTTCGTTTTCGTAAGATGACACCTAGATGGAGGGAGTATTATACTTGAAGGCTACAAGGTTGACTATAGATGACGTGGCAGTGTCATGTAGCCATCAGCTGGTTATACTATTAACCATGCTCTTATAATACTCCTATATTTAGGAACGGAGGGAGTAGTTGGCATGCATGATACTACCTATAATACTCCCATTACAACCAGCCTGGTAGAATTAAAATACCTATTCTAAATGGTCGCCGCCCGATATCTTTGTCCTCCTCTAGCATCCGGCAGAAGAAGAATCAAGCAAGACACCAGCTGTATTCGTCGGCATCGCCTCGGCGGTGGCCTTCATGGGATACAATCGGCGGCGGCCTCCCGTGTTCTACTTTTCCCCGATGATGGCGGCGGGCGGGGACATGCTGCCCGTCACCTCGTCCACATCCGCGTAGCCGCATCACCTCATTGACATCCATGACAGCTTCTTTCTCTGCCTGCATGTCACGGCTACGCGCGCGTCAATGGCGCAGTCGCAGACAATGGAGGCGCTGTACGACGCGGCAGCGTCGAGGGCAGCGACGATGCCCGTGCCGCCGTGCTCCCCGATAAGCCGGTGTGGAGCAAGTCAGCACTCTTCCTCGAGCTGTATTGGAGAGGCCAGCTGCGGAACCACGCGCTAGCTTAGTGCGGCAACTACCTCCGAGGGGCTAGGCGAGGTAGGTGGAGAAGCGAGCTGCCGGGCTCGGCGGGCCACCCAGACGGCTTTTATGCCGGAGAACTGCTCTTCCTGCTCGTCGGATGCCGCCGAAAGATTGGACAAAATGGTGGAAGGAGGAGCTTGGCCGGCATCCTACTCCTGAACGGACGTGTGTGGCCGGAGTTGGTTTCTCGCATTCCACGCGGGTTTCTATATCTATATCTATACTACTATATAGTGTACCAATTTTAAGTAGGACTAAGAACATCAATCATAACCGTTGATCTTCTAAATCCAACGGCCAATATCAGTAGGATTCGCATGAACAATACACTGCTGCTACCTCACCTGTGTCCTAGAACAATCAAGACGGAGGGATGTGATGGTTGCTTATCCGTTTATTTTACCAGGCCACTTATTAGTGGTTGGGTTTTGTGATATGATGGCTTTACTGCCGCGAGACTCGCATGCAGCGCCGCCCTCTACACTAGTACCACATCGGTCGTGGTTTATTAGTCCCCCATTGAATTTGACTGAAGATTGAACTGACAAAATGTTAGTGCATGTCAACAAAAACTATATCGTTGGATTAGTATTTGAACATAGTTTTCAGTGATATAATTTTAGGTGACATGCATCAGCATCTATCATACTATATATAATGTTACTTCAATTTTTGGTCGTACTAATCTATAGTAAGGTGCCAGTGCGTTGCACGGAACAGTGAAATGCATTGATTGGGGAGTTGTTTATTTTGACAAAGGATGTGCGGGTCATCTCATGTGTAACGGGTATCGATAGGTTTCTTCGAAGGGTGTGGCTAGGTCTCAGTCCAAGTCTCAGTCAAATGATATAGTATAAGAAGAAAAATAAAAAAATTGTACTAATCTCCATGCAAAATCAAAGGACTATATCATCGACTGAGACATAACGAAGTCTCAGTCGACTGAGACATAGCAAAACTGTTCTTCGAATATTATTTCATCTCTAGAGCTCACAAACATCCGGGTGAAATAGATAAAAAGTATCTTTTGCAAACAAAAGCGTTCAACTGTTCAACCTGCATCCAAAACTTGTGAAGAAATAACACTTATTGTGCTTTGCAAGAAATGATCTTTAAGAATTAGTTTTTGAGTATCGATTGTTATACATGTTGGCTACAGATGACATGGCACTTTCTTATAGTCAACAGTTGGCTATACTATTAAGTATTAACCAGTCCCTTATACACCTAGACGGAGGGATTAAATAAGGATGACTTGGAAGGGGGCAGAGGAGATGTAAGAAATGGTTCATCATAAGTCTTTCACCAGTACTGTAGTAAAAATTTCTTACATGGAAGATTCTAGACTAAACCATAAATGGATACACTTTTATTCATGCGCGATACTCCAATAGAGCAAGATCATGCATGGAAGTCTCCACATGCTTAGACAGCGAATTACATTGAGCGAAGACTAATGATCAACATTTAACTTGGTAATGCATATGTCCAGGTGAACCTCCTTGGAGTCCCCGTGCACATTGTTGGGGGTCAAATCATGTCGTGCGTCTTCCATGTCCACATCGGCGGGAAGGTCTCAGCTCGGCACAGTCCTAGTCAGCTTGACGTAGCCAGTGTCACCGCCCACGTACCTCTGAGGGGTAGTAATAGTGAGCACACACCCGTACATCGGCCTCGTGTTAGTGTCAACGTCAGCAGCGTCGCCCCTGACACACACTGCAGAGACGGGGCGGCGGCCTGCACGGGCCTCGTCGAGGCCCACGATCAAGAGGAAGACATTGTCGTCCTCCTCTGAGACTAGCAGGCGGCGGTGATCCTCCAGCGACTCCGGCACGGTGAACGGGTAGCACATCTCGTACTTGATGTTCTTCGCCGCGGGCCAGTAGTGATAGACGGACGCCTGCGTGAGGTGATGCACGAGGTCCACCGGCGAGCCCCAAAACGGCATCGGGCACTCATAGCAGTAGACGAAGGGCTCCTTGGAGGCATCAACCAGGCCATCCATGAAACGGGAGTGGCTGTAGGGGACGGTGCGCCAGTTGAATATATGAGCAAGTTACTATGAGATTTAGTCTGAATAAGCACAAAATAAATCATGACGTCTATAACAGAGATTAAACTAATCATGTGGACTAGCATAGTAGATGAACAGATCGAATCTAGGACACAGACTAGAAACATGAATTCTACCACGATTTCGAACTTGAAGGAAAGAAACACATAAGGTGCAACGGGAGCAGCACAGTTGGCGTTGAGCTTGTCGCCCATGTCGTTGAGGAAGAGGTTGCCGAGGTCAGGGAAGAAGTCATCGTCGGTGAAGTCGTCGCTGCCAGCAGTCGCGAGAGTGCGCTCCCCAAATTTCAACAGCGCCCGCCGAATGGAGCGTAGGAGGGAGTGGCTGTAGGGGACGTTGCGGCCGCCGAATGGAGCGCAGGAGTAGTCCACAAAGCAGTAGATGGTGCTCCTCCCTAGTCTCTACTCTTATCTCTATCTCTACTACTCTTCTTTGGTTTTTATAATATACTAGTAGTAGCTGCCAAATCGAATAGTACTCATAACTAGCTGCACGCCCGGATGAACACACCTCCTCGCCTCTATCAAACCCCTCTGTTAAACCCGCATAACTAGCTCATAACTAGCTCCAATGGGCTGTGTTGTCACATGACCACCAGATGGTTTGATTGAGCCCAGTCAAGATGGTTTAGTAGGAGAATGTGGATATTTCTCAAGAAAAAGAACACGTGGAAAAAGTGAAGCAACGTGCAGTTCTTTTTAAATGAACGTACAATTTTATGGCATGAATACTACTTCCCGCTTTTACAATATTGAACTAATATCCGCATTTATACATCACTATAATTTCTTTTTCTTTGAATCTATTAGCACATATATTACTTCTTTTCCCTTTTACCAAAATCACTCTGTTATATTAAGACGTGCCTTGCACGTGTATACATACTAGTAAATGTAGGTTTTTGAATGCGGCGAGGAGGCGGGTACAGCTGGGAGTGCAGCGGGCGACTCCTTGGGCCGGCGTGCCGCTTCAAATGGCGGATGCAGTGAGATGTCGCGTCCGCCCTGACCCCCTTGAAGGTGCACGTCACCTTGTGTCTAGATCTGAGATGCCACGTGTACCAGATGAATGACTCCAAGCTCGACCACCGTGATGCAAGAGGTGCGAGCCAAGGAATACTGTTGGAGACACCCTCCTCGTCATCATCTGAGTCCTATAAGAACTCACCCACATCATCATTAGGCATGCAGCCACCTTCATAGACAACGTGCGCAGAAGGAGTAGAGGCGACTGGGGACGCACCACGTCGTGGGCACTCCATACGTGCTCGTGTGCGTGCAGCGTGCGTGCTTTTCCATCGGTGCTAGCTCTAAGGCCGAGGCTGTGGTCTTCTTCGTCTCCGGCTAGTCGTTGAGCAACAACGACAAAGAGGTGCTGCAAGAGATGCGTAGGCGTCGTTTTGTGCGAGCTTCACCGTAGCACGCCTCCATGCAGCTGAGTGTGTGCGCATGCATGTGTTATTCACGTGCATTCTGCGGCCGAGTGTGTGTGCATGCATGTGTTGTGTACGTGCGTTGTGTGCTCCATGCTGTGCATGTTTGTGCATGAGTTGGATCAGCATGAGTTAGTGCGTTGGCATGTGTACATGCGTGGCTGCTTGCATCCTGTACATGCGTGGCTTCTTGCGTGGTTATCAATATAAACTAATAAAATATCTTCAACTTAACATCCTGATGTATCGTCTCTAGTGGTTAGCGAAGAGTTCGTGTTCTTTTATTTGTTTATAGGGCGGAGGCGGCAAAAAACAGGGGAAAACATGCAAGGTTCCTTGCAGACGCTCCACCGCGAGGTTCCTGGCTCGTTCTCGGTCGTCGGGAATCTCTGTTCTTCCACTCTCTTTTTTACGTGAGCTTTGTTCATCCTTTTGCCAACACGCGAGACATCTAGCATCAAGGTGCACGTGTCATGCAAGAAAATGGAGATAATCAGATAAGCAGTGCGTAAGTGAGTCGTGCACTTCAATGGCACCTACTCCTATACGCAATATTTTTTCTCCTCGATGGCACGTGAATAGTGCACCTACTCAACGATGGAGCACGGGATGGTAGCCATGACATGGTCAGCCCTTTTTTGGAGAGAGTACATACTAAATAACGTTGATGTGTCCCGCCAACTCGCAGAACGATGAGAAGCTTGCTTACTACGCCTTCTCCCTCGCCAACGCGTGCGCGGTGGCTCTCAGCACGAGGAGAAACTTTTGCTTACAAGCGGTGGATGTGCAGCAGTTCATTTGGTGTCAGATTGCTAGAAGTACTACTGTAGTACCACCATTATTGTTCGACTTTCGGAAGAGGCGAAGAGCCAAGCCAAGGCTAGCCATAGTGGGAATAACATAAGTAGGAGTACCTCCTTTTTTATTCTAGAAACAACCACACGCGAATATTGGACGGTAGCAGCGCAGCAACTGAATCAAAAATCGAAACTTTCCCGCCCGGCGCCAGCTGAGCCCGCTGCTCCACATTGATGGCAAGTCAGGGCGACGCGACGTCTCACTGCTTCCGCCATTGAAGCGGCACGCCAACCGAGGGCACGTCCCGCTGCACGCCCAGCATTTCAGACTACACATACTTTGTGAGACAAAAGGTCGGGCCATTATTAATGATATAGTATTATACTAAAGGGACTAACTATTGTAAGCAGGCTCCGTATTAGGTTGGTTCTAGATGATGTGTCAACTTCATATAGCCGGATGTTGGCTATACTATTAACCATGCTCTAAGTGTGGTGTGAGTCAGAAAATTTATTAAGTCATTAATTAACAATTTACGGACGCCTTAATTACTCAGCCGTTTCTGATTCTTTTGGATAGTGGGGCTATTATTGACTTGGACGTGGGGTTTGGGCCAAACGCCTACTATTATACTACTTGGTCTTACTCGCACGACCGACCTAACAAGCTCTACCCTAGCCGCCGCTGTATCATATGGTTTCGCACCATTCCAGATCTTAGCGCCGCCATGCAATTCTTCTCCATCCCTCCTTCCGGCGTGCACCGCGAGAAGGGACAGCAGTCCTCCGAACCCCGCCTTTCATGATCCTGTACGGGAGAGGGGCGATCAGGTTTTTGGGGAGCACACTCTTGTGACTGATGCCAGCGACGACTTCCTCAACGACAGCCTTCTTCCCTGACCCCGGTAACCTCTTCATCAACGACATGAGTGACAACATCAACCACAGGGGTTCTGCTCCCGCTGTACAATATGTGATTCTGTCCTCCTGGTTTAGTCCACATCATTACTTTGATCTTTGCGATTGTTGTCATGATCTATTTACTGTTGATTCGGATTACATCTCATAGTAAATTGCTCATATATTCAACAATCCAATCCAAAAACCTGATTATAGGCAATTTACTCCGAGTGGTTTTGCTGCGCTTTTGAAGCCACCTACTTTTAAGGGGGTGCAATATAAAAGGTGGCGCACAAGAGCAGTATATTGGTTTCAGATCATGTATTGCTATGACACCACTAAGGGTAAGCCTGAGGGCGATCTTAACCCTACACAGCAGGAAGCTTTTGAGAACATGGATACCCTCTTCAAAGCCGCCCTGCTAAGTGTTCTTGACGATTCCATTGTGGATTCATATATGTTGTTTGATAGCGGCAAAGACATGTGGGCTGCGCTCGAGGCCATGTTTGGGGCCTCGGGCACTGGCAACGAGTTGTACGTCATGGAGCAATTCTGTGACTACAAGATGACTGATGAGCGCTCTGTTGTTCAGCAGACTCATGAGATACAATCACTCGCTAAGGAACTTGAGTACTTCAAGAGTGTGTTGCCGGCCAAATTTGTTGCTGGGACCATCATTGCCAAGCTTCCACCTTCGTGGAATGATTTTGCTACTTCTCTGAAAAACAAGAGACATGAGTTTTCCGTTTCGGATCTCATTAGCACTCTTCATTTTGAAGAGAAGGCGAGAGCAAAAGACACACGTGCTTGGGTCGCTGAGGGAGCTTCTAGTGCCCACATGGTACACGGGAAGAACTTCTAGCCCAACCAGCCCCAAAACAACAAGAACAAATCTCAGGGGAAAGGCAAGTTTGATGCAAAGAACAAGCCGTCACATTCTACCAACTTCAAGAAGAATTCTCATAACGGGAAGGGATACAAACCTCAATTTTGGTAGCACCGCACAAAACTTATATGGCTGCATCTACCTGCTGTTAGCTAACCTCATGGTGCTCCAGGTATTCCTACATTCGTAACTAGGTACAATCACCACCGCAAGATGAAATAAGCTTATTCGTATGTTGACTTGCTGATTGCAGTGTGGAACGATCATGTCATGTGTGGAGTAGCAAACAAGTAGTGCAGCGAAGGTGGAAATCAACCAAGGACTTATGAAATTATATATAATCTTCCTCAGGCAGGTCAGTATCCCCTTCGTCTACATGATCATGTTTTGTCATGCCGAGCTATTGATATGTGCTACTGTTTTGCAACACCATTTAAGTATAGCTATTGTTTTCCTATCTTTTCAGATTCAGGACAATGAAGATGATTTCATGGGAACTGCACAATATGGACTCATGTTGAGTCATCTCTATTGCCTCATGTGTTTGCTGCAAATGTGTCAGCATCAATTGCAAGATGAGGCAGCTACCTAGCTGTGGAGTTGCCAACATGCTCAAAGTGCTCGCAACATTGAGAAGAAACAAGCATGCCTAGGAAATTAATGCATGCGCAGGGAGGCCCTTTGCTCAGAGAAGCATTGACCGGTTTTCTTTATTTCCACACCTTCTCACAGATTTGTATTGGTTATAGTATGGTGAATCATTGAGATGCATAACATGCTGAACTTTTTTCTTCTGAATGTTAGTATGCATACCGTATCTTCTGAAGCTTAGTTTAATGTAAATGTTGACTAGCCTGTGAACCTTCCCAATCTAGTAAGTTTATTGTAGGCCTGTTATTTGACACCACACTTTGCCATGCTATGTGACCAGTGTGAGTGTCTACATCCAGTACCGCATCCTCTAATTTGGTGGATGCCAAGTTGAAAAAGGTTACCGATGAGTAGCCATAAGCTGGAGGCGTCTTTTTTTTCTTTCGAATGGGCAATAAGCTGGAGAGTGTCTCGGACTGCCTCTAGCACAAGGCCCTCCAGTACGAAACACGGGCAGCCGACTGGGCCGACACAAAAGCCTATCCATCTTAAAGCCCATTTGCTTTTTTTGCGAGGAGAAGCCCATATTTCTTAAAGAGGTGGCGATCCCAGGAAAACCCTCCTTCCTCCTCGCTTCCATTTACGCTTCCGTCTTGCCCCAATTCCCCCCGCTCCCCATCTTCCTTACTCTTCCAAAAAAATGCTCACCTTCTTCCTCACTCGTACAAAAAACGCCTGCTCCTCTTCTTCCACTCCTACAGAAAACCCCAGCCCTCCTTCTTCCCCACTTGCACTGCCACTAGGCTCGTCTCTAGCTACTCTGCTCAAACCCGTGAGCTCGGCGCGACGCCCACAAGGAAAATGGAGTCGGCTGGCCCCAGCGCCAAGAAGATGAGGCTCCCGCCAACGGCAACGCCGGTTGTAGATCCCGCACCCGGCATCGCAGGGAGAAGCGGGGAGCCCCCCCCCCCACCCGGATCTGAGGAACCGTTAGAATCTTCGGTGGACCGCATCAGTGATCTCCCAGACGTCATCCTTGAGGAGATCATCTCGCTTCTCCCCACCAAGGATTGCTGCCGCACACAAGTCCTCTCAACTCGGTGGCGCCCTCTATGGCGCACCGCGGCCCTCAATCTCGACTGTCGTCAGATATCTGTCCTTCCTGAATTTGATCTCCTGAGAGCCATCGCCTCCTCTCACCAGCAGGGCCCTGATACGTCTCCAACGTATCTATAATTTTTTATTGTTCCATGCTATTATATTATTTGTTTTGGATGTTTAATGGGCTTTATTATACACTTTTATATTATTTTTGGGACTAACCTACTAACCAAAGGCCCAGTGCAAATTGCTGTTTTTTTGCCTATTTTAGTGTTTCGCAGAAAAGGAATATCAAACGGAATCCAAACGGAATGAAACCTTCAGGAGAGTTATTTTTGGAACAAACGTGATCCAGGGGACTTGGAGTGGACGCCAAGAAAGCAACGAGGAATCCACGAGGCAGGGAGGCGCGCCCCAGGAGGGTGGGCGCGCCCCCCACCCTCGTGGCTCCCCTGACCGACTTCTTTTGCCTATATATACTCATATACCCCTAAAACATCCGAGAGCACCACGAAACCCTATTTCCACTACTGCGACCTTCTGTACCCGTGAGATCCCATCTTGGGGCCTTTTCCGGCGATCCGCCGGAGGGGCAATCGATCACGGAGGGCTTCTACATCAACACCATAGCCTCTCCGATGATGTGTGAGTAGTTTACCACAGACCTTCGGGTCCATAGTTATTAGCTAGATGGCTTGTGCTCTCTCTTTGGATCTCAATACAAAGTTCTCCTTAATTCTCTTGGAGATCTATTCGATGTAATTCTTTTTGCAGTGTGTTTGTAAAGATCCGATGAATTGTGGGTTTACGATCTATGAACAATATTTGAATCTCCTCTAAATTCTTTTATGTATGATTTGATATCTTTGCAAGTCTCTTCGAATTATCGGTTTAGTTTGGCCTACTAGATTGATCTTTCTTGCAATGGGAGAAGTGCTTAGCTTTGGGTTCAATCTTGCGGTGTCCTTTCCCAGTGATAGCAGGGGCAGCAAGGCACATATTGTATTGTTGCCATCGAGGATAAAAAGATGGGGTTTATATCATATTGCTTGAGTTTATCCCTCCACATCATGTCATCTTGCCTAATCCGTTACTCTGTTCTTATGAACTCAATACTCTAGATGCATGCTGGATAGCGGTCGATGTGTGGAGTAATAGTAGTAGATGCAGAATCGTTTTGGTCTACTTGTCGTGGACGTGATGCCTATATACATGATCATGCCTAGATATTCTCATAACTATGCACTTTTCTATCAATTGCTCGACAGTAATTTGTTCACCCATCGTAGATGCTATCTTGAGAGAAGCCACTAGTGAAAGCCCCGGGGTCTATTTTCCATCATATAAGTTTCCAATCTATTTTACTTTACAATCTTTACTTTCAATCTATATCATAAAAATACCAAAAATATTTCTCTTATTATCTCTATCAGATCTCACTTTTGCAAGTGGCCGTGAAGGGATTGACAACCCCTTTATCGCGTTGGTTGCAAGGTTCTTATTTGTTTGTGCAGGTACGAGGGATTTGCGTGTAGTCTCCTACTGGATTGATACCTTGGTTCTCAAAAACTGAGGGAAATACTTACGCTACTTTGCTGCATCACCCTTTCCTCTTGAAGGGAAAACCAACGCATGCTCAAGAGGTAGCAAGAAGTATTTCTGGCGCCGTTGCCGGGGAGTCTACGCACAAGTCAAGACATACCAAGTACCCATCACAAACTCTTATCCCTCGCATTACATTATTTGCCATTTGCCTCTCGTTTTCCTCTCCCCCACTTCACCTTTGCCGTTTTATTCGCCCTCTTTTTCGTTCACCTCTTTTCGCTTGCCTCTTGTGTGCTTGTGTGTTGGATTGTTTGTCACTATGGCTCAAGACAATACCAAATTGTGTGACTTTTCAAATACCAACAACAATGATTTTCTTAGCACTCTGATTGCTCCTATTACCGATGCTGAATCTTGTGAAATTAATGCTGCTTTGCTGAATCTTGTCATGAAAGATCAATTCTCTGGCCTTCCTAGTGAAGATGCCGCTACCCATCTAAACAACTTTGTCGATTTGTGTGATATGCCAAAGAAGAAAGACGTGGATAATGATATTGTTAGATTGAAGCTATTTCCGTTTTTGCTTAGAGATCGTGCTAAAACTTGGTTTTCTTCTTTGCCTAAAAATAGTATTGATTCATGGAATAAGTGCAAAGATGCTTTTATCTCTAAGTATTTTGCTCCCTCTAAGATCATCTCTCTTAGAAACGATATTATGAATTTTAAGCAACTTGATCATGAGCATGTTGCACAAGCTTGGGAGAGGATGAAATTAATACGTAATTGCCCTACACATGGTTTGAATTTATGGATGATTATACAAAAAATTTATGCTGGATTGAATTTTGCTTCTAGAAATCTTTTAGATTTGGCCAAGGGAGGCACTTTTATGGAAATCACTTTAGGAGAAGCTACTAAACTCCTAGATAATATTATGGTTAATTATTCTCAATGGCACACCAAAAGATCTACTAGTAAAAAGGTCCATGCAATAGAAGAGATTAATGTTTTGAGTGGAAAGATGGTTGAACTTATGAAATTGTTTGCTAATAAGAGTGTTTCTTCTGATCCTAATGATATGCCTTTGTCCACTTTGATTGAGAATAATAATGAATCTATGGATGTGAATTTTGTTGGTAGGAACAATTTTGGTAACAACGCGTATAGAGGAAACTTTAATCCTAGGCCGTATCCTAGTAATCCCTCTAATAATTATAGTAATTCCTACAACAACTCTTATGGAAATTTTAATAAGTTGCCCTCTGATTTTGAGACTAGTGTTAAAGAATTTATGATTTCTCGAAAGAATTTCAATGCTTTGCTTGAAGAAAAATTGCCTAACATTGATGAATTGGCTAGGAACGTGGATATAATTTCTCTTGATGTTGAGTCTTTGAAACTTAGATCTATTCCACCTAAGCATGATATCAATGAGTCTCTCAAGTCTATGAGAATTTCCATTGATGATTGCAAAGAAAGAACCGCTAGGATGCGTGCTAAAAAAGATTGCTTTATGAAAGCGTGTTCTTCTAGTTTTCATGATAATAAGGATGAAGATCTAGAAGTGACGTGTCTCATATTAAATCTTTGTTTTCCAATATGAATCTTGATAATGATGGGACTGGAGATGAGTCAACTTTAGTTAAAAGGCGTCCCAATGATTCGGAGTCTTTAGATCTTGATGCAAAATTTGGTAAAAGTAGGATTGAAGAGGTCAAAACTTTACATAGCAACGAACCCACTATTTTGGATTTCAAGGAATTTAATTATGGTAATTGCTCTTTAATAGATTGTATTTCCTTGTTGCAATCCGTGCTAAATTCTCCTCATGCCTATAGTCAAAATAAAGCTTTTACCAAACATATAGTTGATGCTTTAATGCAATCTTATGAAGAAAAACTTGAATTAGAAGTTTCTATCCCTAGAAAACTTTATGATGAGTGGGAACCTACTATTAAAATTAAAATTAAAGATCATAAATGCTATGCTTTGTGTGATTTGGGTGCTAGTGTTTCCACGATTCCAAAAACTTTGTGTGATGTGCTAGGTTTCCATGAATTTGACGATTGTTCTTCAAACTTGCATCTTGCGGGATTAATGATGTTCTTATTGTTGCAAATAGGAATTATGTGCCCGTAGATTTCATTGTTCTTGACATAGATTGCAATCCTACATGTCCTATTATTCTTGGTAGGCCTTTACTTAGAACGATTGGTGCAATTATTGATATGAAAGAAGGGAATATTATATTCCAATTTCCATTAAGGAAAGGCATGGAACACTTTCATAGAAAGAAAATTAAATTACCTTATGAATCTATTATGAGAGCCACTTATGGATTGCATACCAAAGATGATAATACCTAGATCTATTCTTGTCTTTATGCCTAGCTAGGGGCGTTAAACGATAGCGTTTGTTGGGAGGCAACCCAATTTTTATTTTTGTTTCATGCTTTCTATTTCTGTTTAGTAATAAATAATTGATCTAGCCTCTGGTTAGAAGTGGTTTTATGTTTTAATTAGTGTTTGTGCCAAGTAACACCTATAGGATCTTCTTGGATGATAGTTATTTGATCTTGCTGAAAAAGTCAGAAACTTTCTGCTCACGAAAACAATTGTTAAAAATCACCAGAAAGTGATAAAATACTGATTCCAATTGCAGTAGATCAATAAACAAATTATCTAGGTCTTCCTATTTTGGTAGATGTTTCTGAGTTACAGAAGTTTGCGTTAGATACAGACTACTACACACTGTTCTGTTTTTGACAGATTCTGTTTTTCGTATGTTGTTTGCTTATTTTGATGGATCTATGGCTAGTATCGGGGGGTATGAACCATAGAGAAGTTGGAATACATTAGGTTTAACACCAATATAAACAAAGAATGAGTTCATTACAGTACCTTAAAGTTGTGGTTTGTTTTATTTCGCTAACGGAGCTCATGAGATTTTCTGTTGAGTTTTGTGTTGTGAAGTTTTCAAGTTTTGGGTAAAGATTTGATGGATTATGGAATAAGGAGTGGCAAGAGACTAAGCTTGGGGATGCCCAAGGCACCCCAAGGTGAAATTCAAGGACAACCAAAAGCCTAAGCTTGGGGATGCCTCGGAACGCATCCCCTCTTTCGTCTTCGTCTATCGGTAACTTTACTTGAGGCTATATTTTTATTCACCACATGATATGTGTTTTGCTTGGAGCGTCATGTATGATTTGAGTCTTTGCTTTTTAGTTTACCACAATCATCCTTGCTGTACACACCTTTTGGAGAGACACACATAAATTGGAATTTATTAGAATACTCTATGTGCTTCACTTATATCTTTTGAGCTAGATAATTTTGCTCTAGTGCTTCGCTTATATCTTTTAGAGCACGGTGGTGGTTTTATTTTATAGAAATTATTAATCTCTCATGCTTCACATATATTGTTTTGAGAGTCTTTTAGAACAGCATGGTAATTTGCTTTGGTTAAAGTTTTCGTCCTAAAGAGATGAGCATCCAAGATAGGTATAATAAAAACTATCATATAAAGTGCATTGAATACAATGACAAGTTTGATTCTTTATGATTGTATTGAGATATGAATATGGTGATATTAGAGTCATGCTAGTTGAGTAGTTGTGAAATTGAGACATATTTGTGTTAAAGTTTGTGATTCCCGTAGCATGCACGTATGGTGAACCGTTATGTGATGAAGTCAGAGCATTATTTATTTATTGATTGTCTTCCTTATGAGTGGCGGTCGGGGACGAGCGATGGCCTTTTCCTAGGAGCATGCGCGTAGTACATCATTTTGATAACTAATAGATTTTTGCAATAAGTATGTGAGTTCTTTATGACTAATGTTGAGTCCATGGATTATACGCACTCTCACCCTTCCACCATTGCTAGCCTCTCTAATACCGCGCACCTTTCGCCGGTATCATACACCCACCATATACCTTCCTCAAAACAGCCACCGTACCTACCTATTATGGCATTTCATAGCCATTCCGAGATATATTGCCATGCAACTTACCACCGTTCCGTTTATTATGACACGCTTCATCATTGTCATATTGCTTTGCATGATCATGTAGTTGACATCGTATTTGTGGCAAAGCCACCGTTCATGATTTTCATACATGTCACTCTTGATTCATTGCATATCCCGGTACACCGCCGGAGGCATTCACATAGAGTCATATTTTGTTCTAAGTATTGAGTTGTAATTTTTGAGTTGTAAGTAAATAAAAGTGTGATGATCATCATTATTAGAGCATTGTCCCAAGTGAGGAAAGGATGATGGAGACTATGATTCCCCCACAAATCGGTATGAGACTCCGGACTAAAAAAAAGAGGCCATAAAAAAGAAGGGCCCAAACAAAAAAATGAGCGAAAAAGAGAGAAGGGACAATACTACCATCCTTCTACCACACTTGTGCTTCAAAGTAGCACCACGATCTTCATGACAGAGTCTCCTATGTTGTCACTTTCATATACTAGTTGGATTTTACATTATAGAACTTGGCTTGTATATTCCAATGATGGGCTTCCTCAAAATGCCCTAGGTCTTCGTGAGCAAGCGAGTTGGATGCACACCTACTTAGTTTCTTTTGTTGAGCTTTCATACACTTATAGCTCTAGTGCATTCGTTGCATGGCAATCCCTACTCACTCACATTGATATCTATTTATGGGCATCTCCATAGCCTGTTGATACGCCTAGTTGATGTGAGACTATCTTCTTCTTTTTGTCTTCTCCACAACTACCATTCTATTCCACATATAGTGCTATGTCCATGGCTCACGCTCATGTATTGCGTGAAGATTGAAAAAGTTTGAGAACATAAAAAGTATGAAACAATTGCTTGGCTTGTCATCGGGGTTGTGCATGATTTAAATATTTTGTGTGATCAAGATAGAGCATAGCCAGACTATATGATTTTGTAGGGATAACTTTCTTTGGTCATGTTATTTCGAGAAGACATGATTGCTTAATTAGTATGCTTGAAGTATTATTATTTTTATGTCAATATTGAACTTTTATCTTGAATCTTTCGGATCTGAACATTCATGCCACAATAAATAAAATTATATTGAAATGATGCTAGGAAGCATTCCACATCAAAAATTCTGTTTTTATCATTTACCTACTCGAGGACGAGCAGGAATTAAGCCTGGGGATGCTTGATACGTCTTCAACGTATTTATAATTTTTGATTGTTCCATGCTATTATATTATCTGTTTTGGATGTTTAATGGGCTTTATTATACACTTTCATAATATTTTGGGACTAACCTACTAACCAAAGGCCCAGTGCAAATTGCTGTTTTTTGCCAATTTCAGTGTTTCGCAGAACAGGAATATCAAACGGAATCCAAACGGAATGAAACCTTCGGGAGAGTTATTTTTGGAACAAACATGATCCAGGGGACTTGGAGTGGACGTCAAGAAAGCAACGAGGAAGCCACGAGGCAGGGAGGCGCACCCCAGGGGGTGGGCGCGCCCCCCACCCTCGTGGGCCCCTCATGGCTCCCCTGACCGACTTCTTTCGCCTATATATACCCATATACCCCGAAAACATCCGAGAGCACCACTAAACCCTATTTCCACCGCCGCAACCTTCTGTACCCATGAGATCCCATCTTGGGGCCTTTCCCGGCGATCCGCCGGAGGGGGAATCGATCACGGAGGGCTTCTACTTCAACACCATAGCCTCTCCGATGATGTGTGAGTAGTTTACCACAGACCTTCGGGTCCATAGTTATTAGATATATGGCTTCTTCTCTCTCTTTGGATCTCAATACAAAGTTCTCCTTGATTCTCTTGGAGATCTATTTGATGTAATTCTTTTTGCGGTGTGTTTGTCGAGATCCGATGAATAGTGGGTTTATGATCAAGATTATCTATGAACAATATTTGAATCTCCTCTGAATTCTTTTATGTATGATTTGATATCTTTGCAAGTCTCTTCGAATTATCAGTTTAGTTTGGCCTACTAGATTGATCTTTCTTGCAATGGGAGAACTGCTTAGCTTTGGGTTCAATCTTGCGGTGTCCTTTCCCAGTGACAGCAGGGGCAGCAAGGCACGTATTGTATTGTTGCCATCGAGGATAAAAAGATGGGGTTTATATCATATTGCTTGAGTTTATCCCTCTACATCATGTCATCTTGCCTAATGTGTTACTCTGTTCTTATGAACGTAATACTCTAGATGCATGCTGGATAGCGGTCGATGTGTGAAGTAATAGTAGTAGATGCAGAATCGTTTTGGTCTACTTATCGTGGACGTGATGCCTATATACATGATCATGCCTAGATATTCTCATAACTATGCACTTTTCTATCAATTGCTCGACAGTAATTTGTTCACCCACCGTAGATGCTATCTTATGAGAAGCCACTAGTGAAACCTATGGCCCCCGGGTCTATTTTCCACCATATAAGTTTCCAATCTATTTTACTTAGTAATATTTACTTTCAATCTATATCATAAAAATACCAAAAATGTTTATCTTATTATCTCTATCAGATCTCACTTTTGCAAGTGGCCGTGAAGGGATTGACAACCCCTTTATCGCGTTGGTTGCAAGGTTCTTATTTGTTTGTGCAGGTACGAGGGATTTGCGTGTAGTCTCCTACTGGATTGATACCTTGGTTCTCAAAAACTGAGGGAAATACTTACGCTACTTTGCTGCATCACCCTTTCCTCTTGAAGGGAAAACCAACACATGCTCAAGAGGTAGCAATCTTGAAGGTAAACGAAGCATTTCTGGAGCCTGAGTGGATTCAAGCTATGCAAGAGGAATTGCATCAATTCGAGCTCAACAACGTCTGGGAACTGGTCAAACGTGTAGATCCTCGCAAGCACAATATCATTGGCACAAAGTGGATCTACCGCAACAAGCAAGATGAAAATGGCCTCGTTGTGAGGAATAAGCAACATCTTATAGCTCAAGGCTACACACAGGTTGAAGGAATTGATTTCGATGAAACTTTTGCACCTGTTGCTAGACTTGAGGTTATTCGCATATTACTTGCTTATGCTAACATCATGATATCACTTTATATCAAATGGATGTGAAAAGTGCATTCCTCAATGGTAAGCTTGAGGAAGAAGTATATGTTGCTCAACCCCCAGGTTTTGAAGATCCAAAGCATCCTGACAAAGTCTTTAGGCTCAATAAGGCCCTCTATGGCCTCAAGCAGGCCCCTCGGGCGTGGTATGATGCTTTGAAGGAATTCCTCATGAAGAAAGGCTTCAAACCCGGTTCACTTGACCCAACTCTTTTCACTAAATATTATGATGGTGAATTGTTTGTGTGCCAAATATATGTTGGTGATATTATCTTTGGTTGTACTGACCAACATTACACTGACGAATTTGGTTATATGATGAGGGAGGAATATGAAATGTCTATGATGGGAGAATTGAAATTCTTCTTAGGTCTTCAAATTCGTCAATAGCGCAATGACATATTCATATCTCAGGAGAAATACCTCAAGGATGTATTGAGGAAATTCGGCATGCAAGATTGCAAAGGGGTCAAAATTCCTATGCCCACAAATGGCCATCTATGCACTGATGAAAATGGTATTGACTTCGATCAAAAGCTATACCGCTCCATGATTGGTTCTTTATTGTATTTATGTGCATCTAGGCCAGATATATGCTTAGTGTTTGCATGTGTGCCCGATTTCAAGCAACACTGAAGGAATCACACCATAAGGCTGTGAAGCATATTCTTCGATATCTAGCTCACACACCAACACCCGGACTATGGTACCCCAAGGGCTCGGCTTTTGATCTCATTGGATATTCAGACTCTGACTATGCTGGTGATCGTGTGGACCGCAAGTCACACATCAGGCACATGCCATTTCCTCGGACGATCCTTGGTCTGTTGGTCCTCGAAGAAATAGAACTACGTATCACTGTCTACTGTTGAAGCTGAGTACATTGCTGCTGGTTCTTGCTGTGCTCAATTGCTATGGATGAAGCAAACTCTAAAGGACTACGGCGTCAACATGAAGAATGTGCCTCTCTACTGTGACAATGAGAGTGCTATCAAGATTGCTCATAACCCAGTTCAGCACTCGAAGACAAAGCACATTCAGATTTGTCATCATTTTCCTCGTGATCATGTGTTGAAGGGCGACATTTCTATTGAGCATGTGAAGACTGAAGAACAGCTAGCCGATATCTTCACAAAGCCCTTGGATGAGAAGAGATTTAGCAAGTTGCGGTGTGACCTAAATATCTTAGAATCTTCGAATGTCCTTTGAAAAGGACACACATCCTAACACTTATGCAAAATTGATGACTTAGATGTGCAACACATGAAGAAACGTTTTTCTTCAATCAATGAAGATTAACACTCTAAGTGTGAAGAAATTAACAAAGAATTTGATTCTCAGAACCCTACGGCAATTGTATGCGGTGTCTGAAATCATCATTCTTATACGGTGGGTGACGCCACACCAAAAGTTGAAAATCTTCAATTTGAGTTTTTCCTCATTTTTGAAATTCCTCAGTTTTTCAATTTCTTCAACTTTGCAATGTCTTCACCGTTTCCGTCGTTTTTCTTCATTGGCTATATATATGAGTTTATGTCCTCTACAACATTCACTTATTGCTATTTCTTCAAGTTGCCTTTTCTGCTAAGTGAATGTGATCGGACCCTTCCCCCTCTATGCTAAACTCAACCCAGTCTATTCACAAATTCTTCATGTGCGTTCTATTTTGAAACTCGTTCAAAATATTCACTGTGTCCTTGTCAGCTGAAGAATTTGCGAACGAAACTTTAAAACTTATCTTATCTGAATTTTCGTTTTTGCCGCTCAAACCGTTCCACATTCCACGATAATACTTATATATTCACCCACGATCTCGCATGATCGCCACCTCTCAGTACGTGGGTGACACATGTCACGCGAATGAGAAGGGTCAGGGGCACGTTCGTCCAATTTCCTCGAGCGAGCAGTTCTTCACTTCGACTATAAATACCACTCCCCTTCCTCACTTCGTTTTTACTCCGCTCGACCTCACTCCCTCGCTCGAGCTTCCCAAAACCTAGCGCTGCCGCTATTTCCATCGTCGCCGGTGAGGAAGAGCTTCACTGCCTCGACCTCGTCATCGTCGTACTCACGCCGGCTGCGGATTTCTTCACTCCGCCGCCGCCGTAGCTGTCTTCCTCAGCCAAGTTAGGGCGTGGAAGATCTGAACCGACGAGCTTCAAATCTACACTTCCCAGTTCGTCGTGTTCTTCGTCAAGGGTAATTAAAAGTTACTTTTACTACCCTCATTGATTCTGATGTTTTCTACAAAATCATCAAAAGGTGTTTATTCTTCAAATCTTCACACACTAAACACCTCACATATCATATGTTCTTGATCTGTTTCCCTAAGCAACATTTTTCTTCAAGATTCCTCAATTGTGTGAATTTTTTATCTGTACAACCCTGGAACCTAAGACAAGAACGCTTAGTGAAATTCCTCAAGGCTCATCTAGTCAAATTCCTCAAACTTTTTCTTTTTGCAAAAACTTCTGAGAACGCATATGACCTCTCCAAATTCCTCGCAACTATACTCTGTTCACAGGTACACATGTCCGCTGCTGAATCACTAGGTTCTCATCAACTTAACTCATTTGCAGCGTTCCTCGAAGAAAAGTTGCACACCTCCTCAGAGAACTCTATTGTCCAAAATCCTCAGCTGAAGAAAATGGCTGATGACAAGAGACCTCAGAAGGGAGGAAAGAAATTGGAAGTCAACACAGCTTTTGAAATCCCTGATGACATTTACAAGGATTATTGCACTCCTGATGAGGCCACACATGGAAAGGAGGAGAAAAATCAGTGCAAGGTGCGCATTCAAAGGATAGAGAGGAGATGGGCACGGGAATGGAGGGAGTACAGATATGTCACTCCTAAGTACATGAAGAAATTCGCTCTTCACCCTCCATGCCCAAGACCTCCATTGGCACCAGGCCAAGAAGCTGATCCTACCAGCCTCAAGCGTGGTGAGGACTATCCTGATGAATGGGCCAAGCGACAAGCTAAACTGGCCAAACAGGCAAAAGAAGCAGTGAGGAAATTCAATGAAGACTCTGCTGCTGCTGCTACCACTGCTAAGGCCTCTGCTAGCTAGCCCAAGAAGGCCATGCCCAAGAAGCCTACTCACAAGCCCAATGCTTCAACTGATATGCCCTCACGGCCAAGCTCCTTAGCAATGCCCTCACAGCCAACTTCTTCAAAGCCCTCACGGCAAATTCCTCAAGCTGCACCAGCTCCTCCAAAGTCCTCAGCTCCTCATCAAAATCCTCAGCACATGTGCATCTTGCCTCGTGCCAAAGGACAACAGGCATCTCTATTGCCTTAGGAGCCTCTGCTAGTTCTTTAGCTCCTCCAAATTCCTCAATAGGCCCCACACTGCTGAAGACAAAGGCCACTGCTGGACGAGGTTCTCGACCAAGTCCTCACAAGAAGCAGGTCGTCTTTCAAGTACCGTCCGAAGACGACGAACTTGATGATGAAGAACTTGCTGAAATCATCAGAGACAGGTAGAATAGGGCCGCTAGAGCCAAAGGCAGCAATGTGCCATTGATGCTAGATCCAAAGCTGATCCTAGACTTCATCGACCTATGGCACAAGGACCCCAACACTCCTCTGCCTGAGATGAACCTCACTCCTAGTCAAAGCCATGTACTGACTGCCTTCATTGATGAAGAAAAATGGAAATATGAACAGGGGAGGAGGGTGAAGAAAGCGCAGTACAAGAAGGAGTGCTTTCTGAAGCAAAATGTCTTGAAGTTTTCACCTGAAGAACTTGTAGCTCTGCAATCAACAATCAAGCAACTGAGTGATGAATTTGATCGCTACTATGCCGACTGGCTTGGAGCCAAAGTCAGATTTGTGAAGATTAATGAGAAGTTCACAACCAATGTTGCAGCCCCAACGCAACAGGAAATTCCTCAGGCTGAGGCATCTGCTCAGCCTGCTGAAGAACATGCCAGCACCGCTGATGAAAGTCAGGTTGCTGATGAAACTGCTAGTGTCAGGGCTGATGACTGCATTCCAGCCTCTGATGACTCTGCCAGGGCAACCACTAGTGTTGCGCCTGAAGAAATTGACAGGACAGCTGAAGCTTCAACGGTTGTGCCTGAAGAAACTGAACATGCCAAGGCAACTGCATCAGTTGTGCCTGAAGTAAATGAGCCAATTCCCTCTGCTCCTCCTGTGCCTACCCCAAGTCCAATTCTTCCTTCTGCATCAGATGTGAAGAAGACCAGGGCTGCGGAGCATGCAGCTGTGAAGAAAAGGAAACCATCAACCTCATTAGATTCTTCAGCTCCGAAGAAGATGAAGAAATTGACCAGCTCTTTTGAAAATCCGATTGATGTTGTTCCAATCTCAAGCATGTCATCAAAGGAACTCGTTCCTTTTGATGAAGAATATGTGATCCCAAGCGGATCAGATAAAGAGATTCCTTCTGCTGCTTTTTCAGAGCAGTTGGATGAAGAAATTGAAACGGATGCAATCCCTTCAACCTCAGTCGTCTCATCGCCCATGCCTCAGTTTACAGCTGAAGAGACCGGCGTTGAAGAAAAGAGTGATGAAGATGAGGATGTGGACATTGGGTGCACAACACCTGTGATGAACGATGACTTTTTGGGAGAGTCAGCACCCCAATTCTCCTTTATTCACACCTCTGCAACAAATTCCTCAGTCCCCTGTGAATACAGAAGTTCAAATGGGATTTGAAGAACCTCGCACCACACCGTTTGTCCATGAAGAGATTCCAGCCACTCGTGCTAATGAAATTGCTGGTGAAGGTTTAAAGACCTAGGCTGCCACTGAAGAAACTGAAATTCCTCAGCCTGCGGATCCTGAGATTGCGATTCCTGAGGTGGTGATGCAATTGACTGACACTTCTTAGCCCAAGCCAAAGATCCCTTTTCAAAGAAGCAAAAATTCAAGGCTGATGACTTCTTCGGCGAGCATGTGTTCTTCACTGAATATAACCCATATGACTCTGCTCGTCTTAGAAGGAAGCGTTTCTGGACTGCCAGCCAAGCCAATTACTATTCTTCACTGCTTTTAAACAAAGACAAAGTCTTCGACCATGAGCATATTCCTCATGTGGACATGGAATCACTGCCTTGCTTCGCCCCAGTCCTCAGTGTGTTTCATGATGCAGGACTGCTCAACTTTTGCACTGACATTGTTGACTGGAATGAAGAGCTTATTCTTCAGTTCTATGCTACGCTGCACATCACAGGAGATGCTGACGATGTCAACTCTTGGGTATTAGACTCGATGACTGAAAATACTCACTACAAAGCATCGGCCTCTGAATTGCTTCATGCCCTGCCTGTCAGTCCTCCCCTTGAAGGTGCTCATTGTCTACACCATGAACCTGAACACCGCTCATTACATGCAATTGTTGATGAAGCCGCTGAAGCCCGGTCAAGCCCCAAGGACCAAATTCCTCATGAAGGAATTGTTGTATGTGCCAAGTACTGTCTATCGCATTCTGTCGAAGACATTGAGTCCAATCAAAGGTCACGACTCAAATGATGAAGAAGTCGTTCGCATCATGGAGAATCTGCTTTTCAACATCATGCATGGCATTCCTGTCAACTATCATGATTTCTTCATAAGGACTCTGGCAAATGTTGCACTCTCTACGTATGAGCTGAAGCCTTATGCTCCTTGGATTATGAGATTCCTCAGAACAAGGTCTTCACTCAACTACAAGGCTGACTTTCAGAATCATCTCAGCTACTTGCCCCCCATTGAAGTCCTCAAGCGGACATTTTCCTTAGCTGATGAAAAGGGCAAGGCCGCTGTAGTTATTGATGAAGGCATTCGTCCATTGGATGGTCAGTTTCGCAAAGCTGCATCTTACTCCACCAATGATGACTCTGCCACCCATGACTCTGCCGCTAATGCTTCAAAGCCAAATACTCAAGCCACAGCTTCAAGGGTGATGACTGATCATGAGCTTCTCCTCAGTCTTCAACAGAAGGTCGATCGCAACCACAAATGGGTTAAGCGTCAGTTTGGTTCAATTCTTCACAACATGACTGCTACACATAATGCAGTGAAGAAAAACCATTACTGCCTCCATGAAGTCTTCGGTCGCACCTGGGCTGTTCTGTCATATCTGTATGGTGAAGAAGACCTGAAGCAAATGGGTCTCAAGCAGGACTTTGACTGGTCTCAACCACCAGCGAAGAAATTCAAGAAGGTCAAAGTTCCCTCCTTGGTGGCCAGCTCATATTCTACATCACACAACATGGATGAGCATGAAGACTTGGACGACACTGCGGCAGGCCCTACTACAACAAGCGACCCCAACAACGCTGGCGCTCCTCCATCAACTTGATATTCTTCAGGGGCGTTAGTGCTCGGGATCGTTGCAGAAATTAAAAAATTTCTACGCATCACCAAGATCAATCTATGGAGTTTACTAGCAACGAGAGGGGAGTGCATCTTCATACCTTTGAAGATCGCGATGCGGAAGTGTTGCAAGAACGCGGATGAGGGAGTCGTACACGTAGCGATTCAGATCGCGGCATAATCCGATCCAAGCACCGAACAACGGTGCCTCCGCGTTCAACACACGTGCAGCCCGGTGACGTCTCCCGCGCCTTAATCCAGCAAGGAGGAGGGAGAGGTTGAGGAAGAAGGCTCCAACAGCAGCACGACGGCGTGGTGGTGGTGGAGTGACAGTTCTCCGGCAGGGCTTCGCCAAGCACATGCGGAGGAGGAGAGGTGTTGGGGAGGGGAGGGGAGGGGAGGGGCTGCGCCTTGGATGTGGTGCTGCAGCCCTCCCACCCCCCTCTATTTATAGGGGCAAGGGAGAGGGGGCCGGCCCCCTCAAGATGGATCTAGAGGGGTGGCGGCTGCCAAGGGGGAAGGCTTGCCCCCCAAGCCAAGGGGGCGCCCCCTCCAGGGTTTCCCCCAACCCTAGGCGGATGGGCCCTAGGGGGTTTTGGCGCCCAGCCCACCTAGGGGCTGGTTCCCCTCTATATTCAGCCCATAGGGCCCTCCGGGGAAGGTGGACCCTCCCGGTGGACCCCCGGAACCCTTTCGGTTGTCCCGGTACAATACCGATATACCCCCGAACACTTCCGGCGACCGAATAAGGACTTCCCATATATAAATCTTCGTCTCCGGACCATTCTGGAACTCCTCGTGACGTCCAGGATCTCATCCGGGACTCCAAACAACATTCGGTAATCACATACAAACCTTCCTTATAACCCTAGCGTCATCGAACCTTAAGTGTGTAGACCCTACGGGTTCGGGAATCATGCAGACATGACCGAGACACCTCTCTAGCCAATAACCAACAGCGGGATCTGGATACCCATGTTGTGTCCCACACGTTCCACGATGATCTCATTGGATGAACCACGATGTCGAGGATTCAAGCAAGCCCGTACACAATTCCCTTTGTCAATCGGTACGTTACTTGCCCGAGATTCGATCGTCGGTATCCTAATACCTCGTTCAATCTCGTTACTGGCAAGTCACTTTACTTGTTTCGTAATGCATGATCCCGTGACTAACTACTTAGTCACATTGAGCTCATTATGATGATGCAATACCGAGTGGGCCCAGACATACCTCTCCGTCATACGGAGTGAGAAATCCCAGTCTCAATCCATGCCAACCCAATAGACACTTTCGGAGATACCTATAGTGCACCTTTATAGCCACCCAGTTACGTTGTGACGTTTGGTACACCCAAAGCATTCCTACGGTGTTCGGGAGTTGCACGATCTCATGGTCTAAGGAAATGATACTTGACATTAGAAAAGCTTTAGCAAACGAACTACACGATCTAGTGCTATGCTTAGGATTGGGTCTTGTCCATCACATCATTCTCCTAATGATGTGATCCCGTTATCAATGACATCCAATGTCCATGGTCAGGAAACCGTAACCATCTATTGATCAACGAGCTAGTCAACTAGAGGCTCACTAGGGACATGTTATGGTCTATGTGTTCGCACATGTATTACGATTTCCGGATAACACGATTATAGCATGAACAATAGACAATTATCATGAACAAGGAAATATAATAATAACCATTTTATTATTGCCTCTAGGGCATATTTCCAACAGTCTCCCACTTGCACTAGAGTCAATAATCTAGTTACATTGTGATGAATCGTACACCCATAGAGTTCTGGTGTCGATCATGTTTCGCCCGTGGAAGAGGTTTAGTCAACGGATCTGCGACATTCAAATCCGTATGCACTTTACAAATATCTATGTCTCCATTTTGAACATTTTCACGAATGGAGTTGAAGCGACGCTTGATGTGCCTGGTCTTCTTGTGAAACCTGGGCTCCTTGGCAAGGGCAATAGCTCCAGTGTTGTCACAGAAGAGAGTCATCGGCCCCGATGCATTGGGAATAACTCCTAGGTCGGCAATGAACTCCTTCATCCAGATTGCTTCATGTGCTGCCTCCGAGGCTGCCAGGTACTCCGCTTCACATGTAGATCCCGCCATGACGCTTTGCTTTCAACTGCACCAGCTGACTGCCCCACCATTCAAAATATACACGTATCCGGTTTGTGACTTAGAGTCATCCAGATCTGTGTCGAAGCTAGCATCGACGTAACCCTTTACGACGAGCTCTTCGTCACCTCCATAAACGAGAAACATATCCTTAGTCCTTTTCAGGTACTTCAGGATGTTCTTGACCGCTGTCCAGTGTTCCATGCCGGGATTACTTTGGTACCTCCCTACCAAACTTACGGCAAGGTTTACATCAGGTCTGGTACACAGCATGGCATACATAATAGACCCTATGGCCGAGGCATAGGGGATGACACTCATCTTTTCTCTATCTTCTGCCGTGGTCGGGCATTGAGCCGTGCTCAATCTCACACCTTGCAATACAGGCAAGAACCCCTTCTTGGACTGATCCATATTGAACTTCTTCAATATCTTATCAAGGTATGTGCTTTGAAAGACCTATGAGGCGTCTCGATCTATCTCTATAGATCTTGATGCCTAATATGTAAGCAGCTTCTCCAAGGTCCTTCATTGAAAAACACTTATTCAAGTAGGCCTTTATGCTTTCCAAGAATTCTATATCATTTCCCATCAATAGTATGTCATCAACGTATAATATGACAAATGGTACGGAGCTCCCACTCACTTTCTTGTAAACACAGGCTTCTCCATAAGTCTGTGTAAACCCAAACGCTTTGATCATCTCATCAAAGCGAATGTTCCAACTCCGAGATGCCTGCACCAGCCCATAGATTGAGCGCTAGAGCTTGCATACCTTGTCAGCATTCTTAGGATCAACAAAACCTTCCAGCTGCATCATATACAATTCTTCCTTAAGGAAGCCGTTAAGGAATGCCATTTTGACGTCCATTTGCCATATTTCATAATCGTAGAATGCGGCAATTGCTAACATGATTCGGACGGACTTCAGCTTCGCTACGGGTGAGAAGGTCTCATCGTAGTCAACTCCTTGAACTTGTCGATATCCCTTAGCGACAAGTCGAGCTTTATAGATGGTAACATTTCCATCCGCGTCCGTCTTCTTCTTAAAGATCCATTTATTTTCTATCGCTCGTCGATCATCGGGCAAGTCTGTCAAAGTCCATACTTTGTTTTCATACATGGATCCTATCTCGGATTGCATGGCTTCAAGCCATTTGTTGGAATCTGGGCCCGCCATTGCTTCTTCATAGTTCGAAGGTTCACCGTTGTCCAACAACATGATTTCCATGACAGGGTTGCCGTACCACTCTGGTGCGGAACGTGTCCTTGTGGACCTACGAAGTTCAGTGGTAACTTGATCATGATCGTCATCATTAACTTCTCTCTAGTCGGTGCAGGCACCACAGAAACATTTTCTTGTGCTGCGCTACTTTCTGGTTCGAGAGGGGTCATCTCATCAAGTTCCACTTTCCTCCCACATACTTCTTTCGAGAGAAACTCTTTCTCCAGAAAGGACCCGTTCTTGGCAACGAAGATCTTGCCTTCGGATCTGAGGTAGAAGGTATACCCAATGGTTTCCTTAGGGTATCTTATGAAGACGCATTTTTCTGACTTGGGTTCAAGCTTTTCAGGTTAAAGTTTCTTGACATAAGCATCGCATCCCCAAACTTTAAGAAACGACAGCTTAGGTTTCTTTCCAAACCATAATTCATACGGTGTCGTCTCAACGGATTTCCATGGAGCCCTATTTAAAGTGAATGCGGCAGTCTCTAAAGCATAACCCCAGAATGATAGCGGTAGATCGGTAAGAGACATCATAGATCGCACCATATCCAATAGAGTGCGATTACGACGTTCGGACACACCATTACGCTGAGGTGTTCCAGGCGGCGTGAGTTGTGAAACAATTCCACATTTCCTTAAGTGTGTGCCAAATTCGTGACTCAAATATTCCCCTCCATGATCTGATCGTAAGAACTTTATTTTCCTATCACGTTGATTCTCAACCTCACTCTGAAATTCCTTGAACTTTTCAAAGGCCTCAGACTTGTGTTTCATTAAGTAGACATACCCATATCTACTCCAGTCATCAGTGAGGGTGAGAACATAACGATAGCCACCGCGAGCCTCGCCGCTCTTTGGACCGCACACATCAGTATGTATGATTTCCAATAAGTTGGTTGCTCGCTCCATTGTTCCGGAGAATGGAGTCTTGGTCATTTTGCCCATGAGGCATGGTTCGCACGTGTCAAATGATTCATAATCAAGAGACTCCAAAAGTCCATCTGCATGGAGTTTCTTCATGCGTTTGACACCAATGTGACCAAGGCGGCAGTGCCACAAGTATGTGGGACTATCATTATCAACCTTATATTTCTTGGCATTCACACTATGAATATGTGTAACATCACGTTCGAGATTCATTAAGAATAAACCATTGACCAGCGGGGCATGACCATAAAACATATCTCTCATATAAATAGAACAACCATTATTCTCGGATTTAAATGAGTAGCCATCTCGCATCAAACGAGATCCAGATACAATGTTCATGCTCAAAGCTGGCACTAAATAACAATTATTGAGGTTTAAAACTAATCCCGTAGGTAAATGTAGAGGTAGCGTGCCGACGGCGATCACATCGACCTTGGAACCATTCCCGACGCGCATCGTCACCTCGTCCTTCGCCAGCCTCCGCTTATTCCGCAGCTCATGCTTTGAGTTACAAATATGAGCAACCGCACCGGTATCAAATACCTAGGAGCTACTACGAGCGTTGGTTAGGTACACATCAATAACATGTATATCACATATACCTTTGGTATTGCCGGCCTTCCTATCCGCTAAGTACTTGGGGCAGTTCCGCTTCCAGTGACCGTTTCCCTTGCAATAAAAGCACTCACTCTCAGGCTTGGGTCCATTCTTTGTCTTCTTCCCGGCAGCTTGCTTACCGGGCGTGGCAACTCCCTTGCCGTCTTTCTTGAAGTTCTTCTTACCCTTTCCTTTCTTGAACTTAGTGGTTTTATTCACCATCAACACTTGATGTTCCTTTTTGATCTCCACCTCCGCTGATTTCAGCATTGAATATACCTCAGGAATGGTCTTTTCCATCCCCTGCATATTGAAGTTCATCACAAAGCTCTTGTAGCTAGGTCGAAGCGACTGAAGGATTCTGTCAACGACCGCGTCATCCGGGAGATTAACTCCCAGCTGAGACAAGCGGTTGTGCAACCCAGAAATTTTGAGTATGTGTTCGCTGACGGAACTATTCTCCTCCATCTTACAACTGTAGAACTTGTCGGAGACTTCATATCTCTCGACCCGGGCATGAGCTTGGAAAACCATTTTCAGCTCTTGGAACATCTCATATGCTCCGTGCTGCTCGAAACGCTTTTGGAGCCCCGGTTCTAAGCTGTAAAGCATGCCGCACTGAACTAGGGAGTAATCATCAACACGTGTTTGCCAGGCGTTCATAACGTCTTGGTTTGCTGGGACGGGTGCTTCACCTAGCGGTGCTTCAAGGACATATGCTTTCTTGGCAGCTATGAGGATGATCCTCAAGTTCCGGACCCAGTCCGTATAGTTGCTACCATCGTCTTTCAGCTTGGTTTTCTCTAGGAACGCGTTGAAGTTGAGGTTGACATTAGCGTGGGCCATTTGATCTACAAGACATATTGTAAAGATTTTAGACTAAGTTCATGATAATTAAGTTCATCTAATCAAATTATTAATGAACTCCCACTCAAACAGACATCCCTCCAGTCATCTAAGTGATACATGATCCGAGTCAACTAGGCTGTGTCCGATCATCACGTGAGACGGACTAGTCATCATCGGTGAACATCTTCATGTTGATCGTATCTGCTATACGACTCATGTTCGACCTTTCGGTCTCTTGTGTGTCGAGGCCATGTCTGTACATGCTAGGCTCGTCAAGTCAACCTAAGTGTATTGCCTGTGTAAATCTGGCTTACACCCATTGTGTGCGAACGTTAGAACCTATCACACCCGATCATCACGTGGTGCTTCGGAACAACGAACCTTCGCAACGGTGCACAGTTAGGGGGGGACACTTTCTTGAAATTTTAGCGAGGGATCATCTTATTTATGCTACCGTCGTTCTAAGCAAATAAGATGTAAAACATGATAAACATCACATGCAATCAAATAGTGACATGATATGGCCAATATCATTTTGCTCCTTTTGATCTCCATCTTCGGGGCGCCATGTTCATCATTGTCACCGGCATGACACCATGATCTCCATCATCATGATCTCCATCATTGTGTCTTCATGAAGTTGTCTCGCCAACTATTGCTTCTACTACTATGGATAACAGTTAGCAATAAAGTAAAGTAATTACATGACGTTTCAGTTGACACGCAGGTCATAAATAAATTAAGACAACTCCTATGGCTCCTGCCGGTTGTCATACTCATCGACATGCAAGTCATGATTCCTATTACAAGAACATGATCAATCTCATACATCACATATATCATTCATCACATTCTTCTGGCCATATCACATCACATGACACATGCTGCAAAAACAAGTTACACGTCCTCTAATTGTTGTTGCAAATTTTTACGTGGCTGCTATAGGTTTCTAGCAAGAACGTTTCTTACCTACGCCAAAACCACAACGTGATATGCCAATTTCTATTTACCCTTCATAAGGACCCTTTTCATCGAATTCGATCCGACTAAAGTGGGAGAGACAGACACCCCCTAGCCACCTTATGCAACTAGTGCATGTCAGTCGGTGGAAACTGTCTCACGTAAGCGTACGTGTAAGGTCGGTTCGAGCCGCTTCATCCCCCGATGCCGCCGAATCAAGATAAGACTAGTAACGGCAAGTAAATTGACAAAATCGACGCCCACAACAGCTTGTGTTCTACTCGTGCATAGAAACTACGCATAGACCTAGCTCATGATGCCACTGTTGGGGATCGTTGCAGAAATTAAAAAATTTCTACGCATCACCAAGATCAATCTATGGAGTTTACTAGCAATGAGAGGGGAGTGCATCTTCATACCTTTGAAGATCGCGATACGGAAGCGTTGCAAGAACGCGGATGAGGGAGTCGTACACGTAGCGATTCAGATCGCGGCAGAATCCGATCCAAGCACCGAACAACGGTGCCTCCACGTTCAACACATGTGCAGCCCGGTGACGTCTCCCGCGCCTTGATCCAGCAAGGAGGAGGGAGAGGTTGAGGAAGAAGGCTCCAACAACAGCACGACGGCGTGGTGGTGGTGGAGTGACAGTTCTCCGGCAGGGCTTCGCCAAGCACACACGGAGGAGGAGAGGTGTTGGGGAAGGGAGGGGCTGCGCCTTGGATGTAGTGTTGCAGCCCTCCCACCCCCCCTCTATTTATAGGGGCAAGGGAGAGGGGGCTGTCCCCCTCCAGATGGATCTAGAGGGGGGGGCGGCGGCCAAGGGGGAAGGCTTGCCCCCCAAGCCAAGGGGGGCGCCCCCTCCAGGGTTTCCCCCAACCCTAGGCGCATGGGCCCTAGGGGGGTTTTTGCGCCCAGCCCACCTAGGGGCTGGTTCCCCTCTATATTCAGCCCATAGGGCCCTCCGGGGAAGGTGGACCCTCCCGGTGGACCCCCGGAACCCTTTCGGTGGTCCCGGTACAATACCGATATACCCCCGAACACTTCCGGCGACCGAATAAGGACTTCCCATATATAAATCTTCGTCTCCGGACCATTCTGGAACTCCTCGTGACATCCAGGATCTCATCCGGGACTCCAAACAACATTCGGTAATCACATACAAACCTTCCTTATAACCCTAGCATCATCGAACCTTAAGTGTGTAGACCCTACGGGTTCGGGAATCATGCAGACATGACCGAGACACCTCTCTAGCCAATAACCAACAGCGGGATCTGGATACCCATGTTGGCTCCCACACGTTCCACGATGATCTCATCGGATGAACCACGATGTCGAGGATTCAAGCAATCCCGTACACAATTCCCTTTGTCAATCGGTACGTTACTTGCCCGAGATTCGATCGTCGGTATCCCAATACCTCGTTCAATCTCGTTACCGGCAAGTCACTTTACTCGTTCTGTAATGCATGATCCCGTGACTAACTACTTAGTCACGTTGAGCTCATTATGATGACGCAATACCGAGTGGGCCCAGAGATACCTCTCCATCATATGGAGTGACAAATCCGAGTCTCGATCCGTGCCAACCCAACAGACACTTTTGGAGATACCTGTAGTGCACCTTTATAGCCACCCAGTTACGTTGTGACGTTTGGTACACCCAAAGCATTCCTATGGTGTCCGGGAGTTGCACGATCTCATGGTCTAAGGAAATGATACTTGACATTAGAAAAGCTTTAGCAAATGAACTACACGATCTAGTGCTATGCTTAGGATTGGGTATTGTCCATCACATCATTCTCCTAATGATGTGATCCCGTTATCAATGACATCCAATGTCCATGGTGAGGAAACCGTAACCATCTATTGATCAACGAGCTAGTCAACTAGAGGCTCACTAGGGACATGTTATGGTCTATGTGTTCACACATGTATTACGATTTCCGGATAACACAATTATAGCATGAACAATAGACAATTATCATGAACAAGGAAATGTAATAATAACCATTTTATTATTGCCTCTAGGACATATTTCCAACAGTTAGTCCTCACTTTTCTATCCTTTTGGTCATTCGATGACAACGGGGGAGAAATTTGAGTTAGTCTTCAAGCGGGTCTACATATATGGGCATTTTTTCTAAGTTGCAACTCTCGTTCTTCTGAGACTTTATTTGATCGAGTTGTAAACTTAAACCTGATGGTGGTCTGATACTTTTGTTGTGTTCTTCTGCATGCTTATTCCTCATATATGTTAACGCACGCATGCTGAATTACATCAGTCACAATATTTCATCATGCATTTCAAATTCTTCATATTATGTATCAAATGCGTGTATGAGTTACAAGATATAGGGGAGATCTCCATGATTCTACTCTTCAAGTGTGCATTGCTTCAAAAGAAAATTCCTCACTATGCACATCTTCATGGGGAGTTCTTCTATATCTTGTAATCAAATTCCTCAATATCAGTATTTACACTACATATGTTTATCCCCGTTGAAAACTTAACCTATATTGTCATCAATCACCAAAAAGGGGGAGATTGTAAGTGCATCTAGTGCCCCTTAGTGATTTTGGTGTATTGAAGACTTATAGGTTAAGGGACTGATGCGTTTGTGAGTGTACACAGGTCTATAAGTCTATGAGGAGTTTGATATTTACAGAGAAAGTCGACCCCTAAAAATGAAGTTCTTCAACTAAAAGCTTTGGATTTCCGAAGACTTTCTGAAGACTTTGAAAGTGAAGAAATTGGTGTGACCTTGAAGACTTGGTATTCATTCGAGGAACATGAAGCATGAAGACTTTTGTTTTCGTTGTTTCATTTTCTCTTTCTTGAGTCATAGGAAACACCGTACTGTTAAAGGGGGCCGAGGAAATACTAAGGAAAATTTTCCAAGTGATGCTCAACTCAAAATCCTACACCTACCAATCCCTTCGAGTGAAGCCATTGAAAATCTCATACAGTTCAGTCAAATTTCGTCAGTGACAGAGATGAAGTTCTTCTGGTCTCTGAGGAATTTGTTCTGACTGAGGAGTTAGGAATTCGCCAGTGCGGATTGCCTACAAGTGAGGAACATGATAGCCCTGAGGAATTTGATAGTCAAATTTCTGACCGTTGCTGTGCTATGCACCAGCTGTCCCAAAATATCTACCCACCTAACGGTCATATTATTGAAGGGCATTTATGTCTTATCATGTCGGGCTGCTCCCTAGGCTATAAATAGCCGCCCCTACAACCACTAGCTGGTTGGCTGCTCCGAGAGAAACTGACACTTGTCATTTGAGAGCATCCCATCCTCCGAGGACTTTGAGCGAAAATCATCAAGTGAGGAAACCCAAACCCAAACCCAAACACCTACAAACCCAATGTGATTGAGCATCACTGAAGAGATTGATCCTGCGTGGATCTGACGCTTGTTACCTTTGAAGACTGTGCATCTTCCAGATGGTTAGGCGTCATGGTCTAGAGCATCCAAGAGGAAATTGTGGATCGCCGAGTGACCGAGTTTGTGAAGGTTTGGAACTCACCTGAAGACTTACCACGAGTGATTGGGCGAGGTCTGTGTGACCTTAGCTCAAGGAGAATATGGTGAGGACTGTGTGTCCGGGACTGTGTGTCCTCAGGTTTAAATACCTAGCCACTCCAACCAGACGTACAACTGTCACAGCAGTTGGAACTGGTCTACCAAATCATTGTCTTCACCAAGCCTACTGGTTCTATTTCCTCAACTCTTTCATTTCCTCATTAGTGTGTTGTGTGCTTGTTCATATCTGTTCGAAGACTTTGACTGAAGACTTTCTTAATTTCCTCAGCTCAATTTCTTCAGTCTGTTTGTCTTCATCCTGTTCTATCTTGTGCATACGCTTCATGTACTCTGTATCTGTTTTTCATTTCATCATAATGTCCATGTTTATGCTATGTCATGTATACATCTGAGTACTTATTCCGCTGCAAGTAGTTCTTCGCTTAGGAATTTCCTCTCCCTGAAATTCCTCAGTGAAGAATTCATAAAAATCGCCTATTCACCCCCCCCCCTCTAGTCGATATAACGCACTTTCAATCTTGCGAGTTAAGATTTAAAATTTCATTCTTTTTTTGCAGAGAATTTTTTTTAATTTTTTTAGATATAATTTTTTTAAATTATTTTTAACGTGACTCGAAATTTCGTGATTAAAAGAGTTCGGACCCCACCGAAATATGAAAATTTTCATTGAATTTTTTAGAAGTGCCCAGTATATATGGTCTGTAATGCTAATAAAAAGAATATGGGCTTCAAATATCCTTAAGAATTAGCAAATGGGCTGTAAATTATTGAAAATAATGGCTAATGGGTTGTATGTTGTTTTCCACATATTTGGAGGCTGACTTCTGGGCCTACTAGGTTGACGATGACGCTGTCCTAAATTTTGTTTGACGCGTACGCAAGGTTTTGTCAACTTAGTCAACACAGAGCAGTGACTGTTGGATGTCCATCCAACAGCCGCCGTGCTTCTTCAATCTCTGATCTTCCTGCTCGAGCCGCCCAAACCAGCGCCGGCGGGACTGCGTGCTCCTTCCTCCCATGGCTGGCTGTGCTGCCGCTAGGCCATCCCTCTACACACCCGCACATCCTGCTATATTCCGGCGACGTCAGCCTCACCCCGCAGCCGACCAGTCAGCGCTCGTACACCCCTCAGCGTGGGCATCCGCTGCGGTGGCTTCGCCGGCTCTGGGTCGTTCCCTTCCTGGGCCTCACCCTCGTCCACCGCGTTTGTGCTCTCGGCACGGCGAGGTCAACATGGTCAACAAACAACAGCCATCGGAAGAGGCTGGCAGTAGGGGTCCACACAAGGAAATGCCTCCTTACTACGCGCAAAATAATGATCCCTCCACCTGATAGCTGGGACCCACCGGAAGGGCCTCTGTATTTCTTGAAAAAAAATGTTGCCCCCGCTGTGAGCTCGGACCCACCAGCTATATCTTCGCACACAAGGAATTGCCTCCTTATTACGCACAAAAAATGAATACTCCCCCTGCTAGCTGGGACCCACCATTGTGGGAGGCTGTCTTGTGGGCCTACTAAGATGACGGGGACGGAGGGCTTTGTCAACTTAGTCAATATGAACGATTCTAGCTCCAGTGACCGTACGATGTCCATCCAACGGTCGTAGTGCTTCTTCAACCTCTGGTCTTCTTGCTCCAGCCGCCCAAATAAGCATCGGCCGTGCCGCCGGCTCCTGCCTCCCATGTCCGGCTGTGCTGCCACCGCTGGCCATGCCATCCCTCTATACTCACCCACATCTCCTATTATTCTCCGGTGACGGCAGCCTCACACCATAGCCGAAGCAGTCAACCCACGTACTCCCTTCCGCGTGGGCATCCACTACCGCGTCTTCCCCGGCTCCGCGTCGTCCCCTTCCTGGCCTCGCCGTCGTCCACCGCCATGTTGCTCTCTGCGCGGCATGGTCAACATGGTCAACGAACGACTTTGATCAGAAGAGTACTGTACGTGGAGAGGCTGACAGCTAGGTCCACTTACGAAGCAACTCATAAACTAGGGTTTAAGCTTCTGTCACTCTAGCAACCCATCATCTACTTATTACTTCCCAATGCCTTCCTCTAGGCCCAAACAATGGTGAAGTGTCATGTAGTCGACGTTCACATAACACCACTAGAGGAGAGACAACATACATCTCATCAAAATATCAAACGAATACCAAATTCACATCACTACTTATAGCAAGACTTCTCCCATGCCTCAGGAACAAACGTAACTACTCACAAATCATATTCATGTTCATAATCAGAGGGGTATTAATATGCATAAAGGATCTGAAGATACGATCTTCCACCAAATAAACCAACTAGCATCAACTACAAGGAGTAATCAACACTACTAGCAACCCACAGGTACCAATCTGAGACTTAGAGACAAAGATTGGATACAAGAGATGAATTAGGGTTTGAGAGGAGATGGTGCTGGTGAAGATGTTGATGGAGATTGAACCCCTCCCGATGAGAGGATCGTTGGTGATGACGATGGCGATGATTTCCCCCTCCCGGAGGGAAGTTTCCCCGGCAGAACAGCTCCACCGGAGGCCTAGATTGGTTCCGCCAAGGTTCCGCCTCGTGGCGGCAGAGTTTCTTCCCGAAAGCTTGCTTATGATTTTTTCCAGGGTAAAAGACTTCATATAGCATAAGATGGGCACCGGAGGCCTGGCAGGTGGCCCACGAGGCAGGGGGCGCGCCCAGGGGGGTAGGGCGCGCCCCCCACCCTCGTGGATGGTGGGTGCCCCCCCCCCTCTGGTACTTTCTTCACTCAGTATTTTATTAATTCCAAAAATAACTTCCGTGGAGTTTCAGGACTTTTGGAGTTGTGTAGAATAGGTCTCTAATATTTGCTCCTTTTCCAACCCAAAATTCCAGCCGCCGGCATTCTCCCTCTTCATGTAAACCTTGTAAAATAAGAGAGAATAGGCATAAGTATTGTGATATAACGTGTGATAACAGCCCATAATGCAATAAATATCGATATAAAAGCATGATGCAAAATGGACGTATCAACTCCCCCAAGCTTAGACCTCGCTTGTGCTCAAGCGAAAGCCGATAACGATAAATATGTCCACATGTTTAGAGATAGAGGTGTCGACAAAATAAAATACGGACATGAGGGCATCATGATCATTCTTATAACAACAACATATATAGATATTGTCATATGATTTCTTATGCTCAAGTAATAATCTATTCACAATGTCAAGTATGGATCAGAAACTTCATTGAAAACTAACAAACTATGATCTCGGTCATTGAAGCAATTGCAATTTATCATAACGTCGGAAAGAGTCATTATAAGAGCTTTTCAGCAAGTCCACATACTCAACTATCATTTAGTCTTTCACAATTGCTAACACTCACGCAATACTTGTGGTTATGGAGTTTTAATCAGACACGGAGAAAGATAGGGGCTTATAGTGTTGCCTCCCAACCTTTTACCTCAAGGGTAATGCCAACAATAATAATTCATGCTAACTTACATCCAATTTGATATATATATCAGGATCTTTCCAACACAATGTGCTTGCCAAAGGATAAAATGTAAAAAGGAAAGGTGAAGATCACCTTGACTCTTGCATAAGGTATAAGACAAGAATAAAAGATAGGCCCTTCGCAGAGGGAAGCAGAGGTTGTCATGTGCTTTTATGGTTGGATGCACAAAATCTTAATGCAAAAGAACGTCGCTTTATGTTGCCACTTGTGATATGGACCTTTATTATGCAGTCCATCGGTTTTATTGCTTCCATATCACAAGATCATATAAAGTTTATTTTCTCCACACTAATCATACATATTGAGAGAGCAATTTTTATTGCATGCAACATGACAACTTACTTGAAGGATCTTACTCAATCCATAGGTAGATATGGTGGACACTCATGGCAAAACTGGTTTTAAGGGTATTCGGAAGCACAAGTAGTATCTCTACTTGGTGCAAAGAATTTGGCTAGCATGAGGGGGAAAGGCAAGCTCAACATGTTGGATGATCCATAACAATATACTTTATTTCAGATATATGAAAACATAACCCATTACGTTGTCTTCCTTGTCCAGCGTAAACTCTTTAGCATGTCATATTTTAATGAGTGCTCACAATCATAAAAGATGTCCAAGCTAGTATATTTATATGTGAGAACCTCTCTTTCTTTATTATTTCCTATTAATTGCAACGATGAGCAAAACTATGCTTGTCAACTTTCAACAACTTTTATTCATCATACTCTTTATATGTGAAGTCATTACTCTCCATAAGATCAATATGATCTCTTTAATTCTTTTTATTCTTCCTCTTTCTTTTATTCCCTCAAGATCATAGCAAGATAATCAAGCCCTTGACTCAACACTAATCTTTATTATATATAGCTCACGGACTCGATTGCATAGAAGGATCATAAGGCAAAACTCAAAACTAAATCATACTAAAACTTTATTCTACTAGATCAAGATATTACCAAAAGGATCAAACTAAGAAAAACGGTAAAGATAGGAGTGTGATGGTGATACGACACCGGGGCACCTCCCCCAAGCTTGGCAGTTGCCAAGGGGAGTGCCCATGCCCATGTGATTATATCTCTTTTGCTGGTGAAGGAGATGGTGGTGATGATGGATAGTCGCACATCGAACGTAGGAGATCCTCCAATTTGCGAATAATGCCCTTGAGTGCGGTGATATGCTCCTTCAACAAAATATTTTCACGTGTGAGATACTTATTTTGTATGCGAGCTAACTCAATCATCTTAAAAGCTTCAATCTCCGTTGGGGTAAGAAGATTGTGATGAGGTTGGAGGATGTCTTCATCTTCTACTGTCGGAACTTGGTCCTCCATGGCCTTCTTGATCCCATCATCCTTGTTGATTTCCCCGGGTTCTTCTCTCTTCAGCTCTATCTTCATTAGCCAAGCATCGTTGTCACCATTGTTGGAGGAGGGGGACGACATGATGCCTGGCCTTGACAACTCTGGCAGAAAACAACTCAAAACAAAAACAGAGGATATTTGCGTGGTACGGTGGTTAAAACCTTCGGGAGATTACATAATGAATTTTTACCGACCAAAAGAAGTATCATGCAAGAAAACGGAGTCCAGAGAGCGCACGAGGTGCCCACAAGGCAGGGGGCACGCCCATGGGGGTAGGGCGCGCCCTCCACCCTCGTGGACTCCTCGTGTCCTCTTCGAACTGCTTCTTATTTTCCTATTTTCTTAAATATTCCAAAACAGAGAAAAATTGCTATTAGAACTGTTTTGGAGTCGGTTTACTTACCGTACCACATACCTATTCCTTTTCGGAGTCTGAAACGTTCTGGAAAGTGTCCCTTATGTATTCCTCCGGGGTTACGGTTTCAATAACATTAGTTTCAACATTTATAGGATTACCTGAAATATAATGTTTGATTCTTTGACCGTTCACCACCTTCGGATTTGTGCCTTCGAAGTTGTTGATTTTTATGGCACCAGAAGGATAGACCTCCTCGATAACGTAAGGGCCTTCCCATTTAGAGAGAAGCTTTCCTGCAAAAAATCTTAAACGAGAGTTCAATAGCAACACATAATCACCTACATTAAACTCACGCTTTTGTATCCTTGTGTCATGCCATCTTTTAACTTTTTCTTTAAACAGTTTGGCATTCTCATAGGCCTGGGTTCTCCATTCATCAAGTGAGCTAATGTCAAAAAGCCTCTTTTCACCGACAAGTTTGAAATCATAATTGAGCTCTTTAATGGCCCAATATGCCTTATGTTCTAGTTCGAGAGGTAAGTGGCATGCTTTTCCATAAACCATTTTATACGGAGACATACCCGTAGGGTTTTTATATGCAGTTCTATAGGCCCATAATGCATCATCAAGTTTCTTTGACCAATTATTTCTAGATCTATTAACAGTCTTTTGCAAAATTAATTTAATTTCTCTATTACTCAATTCTACTTGACCACTAGACTGTGGGTGGTATGGAGATGCAATTCTATGATTAACGTCATACTTAGCAAGCATCTTACGAAAAGCACCATGAATAAAATGTGAACTACCATCAGTCATTAAGTATCTAGGGACTCCAAACCTCGAAAAAATAACTTCTTTAAGCATCTTAATAGAGGTGTTATGATCAGCACTACTAGTTGTAATAGCTTCTACCCACTTAGTAACGTAATCAACAGCAACTAAAATATGTGTATACCCATTAGAGGAAGGAAACGGTCCCATATAATCAAAGCCCCAAACATCAAATGGTTCAATAACAAGGGAATAATTCATAGGCACTTCTTGACGTCTACTAATATTACCAATTCTTTGACATTCATCACAAGACAAGACAAACTTACGGGCATCTTTGAAGAGAGTAGGCCAATAAAAACCGGATTGCAATACCTTATGTGCAGTTCTATCTCCAGCGTGGTGTCCTCCATAAGCTTCGAAGTGACACTTGCGTAGGATATGTTCCTGTTCATGCTCAGGTATACAACGTCTAATAACACCATCTACTCCTTCTTTATAAAGGTGTGGGTCATCCCAGAAGTAATGTCTTAAATCATAGAAAAACTTTTTCTTTTGCTGGTATGTGAAACTAGGTGGTATAAATTTAGCAACAATGTAATTAGCATAATCAGCATACCATGGAGCAGTGCGAGAAGCATTTATGATAGCTAATTGTTCATCAGGAAAGCTATCATCAATAGGTAGTGGGTCATCAAGAACATTCTCTAACCTAGACAAGTTGTCTGCAACGGGGTTCTCAGCTCCCTTTCTATCAATAATATGCAAATCAAATTCTTGTAGCAAGAGAACCCATCTAATAAGTCTAGGTTTAGCATCTTTCTTTTCCATAAGATATTTAATAGCAGCATGATCAGTGTGAACAGTTACTTTAGAATCAACAATATAAGGTCTGAACTTATCACAAGCGAATACAACTGCTAAAAATTCTTTTTCAGCAGTAGCATAATTTCTCTAGGCATTGTCTAGAGTTTTACTAGCATATTGGATAACATTTAATTTCTTATCAACTCTTTGTCCTAGAACAGCACCTACAGCATAATCACTAGCATCACACATAATTTCAAAAGGTAAATTCCAATCAGGTGGCTGAACAATAGGTGCAGAAATCAAAGCTTTCTTAACTATTTCAAATGCTTCCATACAATCATCATCAAAGACAAAAGGAATATCTTTTTGTAAGAGATTAGTCAGAGGCCTGGAGATTTTAGAGAAGTCCTTAATGAACCTCCTATAAAAACCGGCATGACCAAGGAAACTTCTTATAACTTTAATGTCTTTGGGACATGGCATCTTTTCAATAGCATATACTTTAGCTCTATCAACTTCAATACCTCTTTCAGAAATTTTATGCCCCAAGACAATACCTTCATTAACCATAAAGTGGCACTTCTCCCACTTTAAGACAAGGTTAGTTTCTTCACATCTATGCAAAACTCGATCAAGGTTGCTCAAGCAATCATCAAAAGAAGTTCCATATACGGAGAAATCATCCATGAAAACCTCAACAATCTTTTCACAGAAGTTAGAGAATATAGCCATCATGCATCTTTGAAAGGTAGCAGGTGCATTACATAAACCAAAAGGCATACGTCTATAAGCAAAGGTACCGAAAGGGCAAGTAAAAGTGGTCTTTTCTTGATCCTCTTTTGACACAGGTATTTGAGAGAAACCAGAATAACCATCTAGAAAGCAAAAATGAGTATGTTTGGATAATCTTTCTAGCATTTGATCAATAAAAGGTAAAGGGTAATGATCCTTTTTAGTAGCTTTATTTAATTTGCGGAAATCAATTACCATTCTGTAACCTGTAATAATTCTTTGTGGGATCAATTCATCTTTATCATTAGGAACAACAGTAATACCTCCTTTCTTAGGGACACAATGGACAGGGCTTACCCACTGACTATCAGCAATGGGATAAATTATACCTGCCTCCAGAAGCTTTAGTATTTCTTTCCTTACCACTTCTTTCATCTTAGGATTTAACCGCCGTTGGTGATCAACAACTGTTTAGCGTCTTTCTCCAATTTTATTTTGTGCTGGCATAGAGTGGGACTAATGCCCTTAAGATCATCTAGAGTATATCCAATAGCAGCACGGTGCTTCTTCAGAGTTTTCAATAATTTCTTTTCTTCATGCTCTGAAAGGTTAGCACTAATAATAACAGGATATATCTTCTTTTCATCAAGATAAGCATATTTAAGAGTATCGGGTAATGGTTTAAGCTCAAACGCGGGATCACCCTTGGGTGGAGGAGGATCCCCTAGGATTTCAACAGACAAATTGTGTTTCAAAATGGGTCCCTATTTAAAGAATACTTCATCTATTTCCCTTCTTTCATTCATAAACATATCATTTTCATGGTCTAGAAAATATTGTTCTAAAGGATCATTAGGAGGCACGGCAATAGAAGCAAGACCAATAATTTCATCCTTACTAGGAAATTCCTCGTCACGGGGTTGTCTACGAAATTGAGCAAAGTTAAACTCATGAGACATATCCCCCAAACCAATAGTAACAACATCCTTTTCGCAGTCTATCCTAGCATTAACAGTATTCAAGAAGGGTCTACCAAATATGATGTGACAAAAGTTATCTTGTGGGGAACCAAGAACAAGAAAATCAGCAGGATATTTAACTTTCCCATGGAAGACTTCAACATCTCTAACAATCCTGACTGGTGAAATAGTATCTCTATTGGCAAGCTTGATCGTAACATCAATTTCTTCTATCTCAGCAGGTGCAGTATCATGCATAATTTCTTTGTATAAGGAATGAGGCATTGCACTTGCACTAGCACCCATATCACACAAGCCATGATAACAATGATCTCCTATTTTAACAGAAATAACAGGCATGCCTACCAGAGGTCTATGTTTATTTTCAGCATCAGGCCTAGCAATTCTAGCAGCTTCATTACAGAAGTAAATAACATGCCCATCAATATTATCAGCCAAGAGATCTTTAACCATAGCAATACTAGGTTCAACTTTAATTTGCTCAGGGGGTTTGGGTGTCTTAATATTACTTTTGTTGACCACAGTTGAAGCTTTAGCATGATCCTTTATTCTAACAGGGAAAGGTGGTTTCTCAATATAAGCAGTAGGAACGACAGGATCATTATAAGTGATGGTCTTTTCTTCAACTTTAATAGGTGCAACTACTTTTACTTCAATGGGAGGATTATATTTAAACCACTTCTCCTTAGGGAGATCAACATGAGTAGCAAAGGATTCACAGAACGAAGCTACTGTCTCAGAGTCAAGTCCATATTTAGTGCTAAATTCACGGAAAATATCGGTATCCATAAAAGATTTAACACAATCAAACTTATGTGTTATACCTGACTCCTTACCTTCGTCGAGATCCCAATCTTCGGAGTTGCGTTTAATTCTTTCCAACAAATCCCATTTGAATTCATTAGTCTTCATCATAAAAGAGCCAGTACAAGAAGTATCGAGCATGGAGCGATTATTGAGAGAAAGCCGAGAATAAATTTTTTGAATAATCATTTCTCTTGAGAGCTCATGATTGGGGCATGAATATAACATTGACTTAAGCCTCCCCCAAGCTTGAGCAATGCATTCTCCTTCGCGAGGCCAAAATTATATATATAATTACGATCACGATGAACAAGATGCATAGGATAAAACTTCTGATGAAATTCCAATTTCAATTGGTTGTAGTTCCATGATCCCATATCATCACATAGCCTAAACCATGTCAATGCCTCTCCCTTAAAAGATAAAGGGAAGACCTTCTTCTTGATAACATCCTCGGGCATACCTACAAGCTTAAATAATCCACAAACTTCATCCACATAGATTAGGTGCAAATCGGGATGTAATGTTCCATCTCCTGTAAAAGGATTAGCTAGCAGTTTCTCTATCATACCCGAAGGAATTTCAAAGTAAACATTTTCAGTAGGTTCAGTAGGTTGAGGAGAAACACTTTGCTCTACTGGTCGGGGTGAAGATACCCCGAACAAGCCCCTCAGAGGATTACTTTCCATAGTAACAAGTGACAGTAAATTTCAGCACACTATATAAATTTTTCCTTACCAAATTCCACCTACCAAAGGCGCTTCACTCCCCGGCAACGGCGCCAGAAAAGAGTCTTGATGAACCACAAGTGTAGGGGATCTATCGTAGTCCTTTCGATAAGTAAGAGTGTTGAACCCAACGAGGAGCAGAAGGAAATGACAAGCGGTTTTCAGTAAGGTATTCTCTGCAAGCACTGAAATTATTGGTAACAGATAGTTTTGTGATAAGGTAATTTGTAACGTGTAACAAGTAACAAGTGTAAATAAAGTGCAGCAAGATGGCCCAATCCTTTTTGTAGCAAATTACAAGCCTGGACAAACTCTTATATGAAGGAAAAGGCCCGAGGACACATGGGAATTATCGTCAAGCTAGTTTTCATCACGCTCATATGATTCGCGTTCATTACTTTGATAATTTGGTATGTGGGTGGACCGGTGCTTGGGTGCTGCCCTTTCTTGGACAAGCATCCCACTTATGATTAACCCCTATTGCAAGCATCCGCAACTACAAAAGAAGTATTAAGGTAAACCTAACCATAGCATAAAACATATGGATCCAAATCAGCCCCTTACGAAGCAACTCATAAACTAGGGTTTAAGCTTTTGTCACTCTAGCAACCCATCACCTACTTATTACTTCCCAATGCCTTCCTCTAGGCCCAAACAATGGTGAAGTGTCATGCAGTCAACGTTCACATAACACCACTAGAGGAGAGACAACATACATCTCATCAAAATATCGAACGGATACCAAATTCACATGACTACTTATAGCAAGACTTATCCCATGTCCTCAGGAACAAACGTAACTACTCACAAATCAGATTCATGTTCATAATCAGAGGGGTATTAATATGCATAAAGGGTCTGAACATATGATCTTCCACCAAATAAACCAACTAGCATCAGCTACAAGGAGTAATCAACACTACTAGCAACCCACATGTACCAATCTGAGACTTAGAGACAAAGATTGGATACAAGAGATGAACTAGGGTTTGAGAGGATATGGTGCTAGTGCAGATGTTGATGGAGATTGACCCCCTCCCGATGAGAGGATCGTTGGTGATGACGATGGCGATGATTTCCCCCTCCAGGAGGGAAGTTTCCCCGGCAGAACAGATCCACCGGAGCCCTAGATTGGTTCCGCCAAGGTTCCGCCTCGTGGCGGCGGAGTTTCTTCCCGAAAGCTTGCTTATGATTTTTTCCAGGGTAAAAGACTTCATATAGCAGAAGAGTAGGATCGTCAGCAAGTCCAACGGAAAGGTTATCAAGTTTTGCAAAGTTCAGTGGAGCCACCACACCGAGGATGAAGCTACCTGGGAACGAGAGGATTATCTACGCAAAGACCACCCACACCTATTTTCTAGCCAACCCGAATCTCGAGGACGAGATTCATCTTAAGGGGGTAGGTTTGTAACATCCCAAATTTTCAATTTGGAATGCTATACATAGGTCATTCATGCATATCATATTTTTACTACATTTCTTTTCGCGGTCTCGAAATTCTAAGCAACTCAAGGACCCATAGAGAGAGTTAGGGATTTCACCGTTTCCTATTTGAATTTTCTCAAATATCGAAACAAGGATCATTTTGGTTGTAATTATTTTTCTCTCTGAAAATATTTCCAATTAAAAATATATGAGAGGAGATAATATGACTTCTCCAAAATAAATGAAATATTGGAGGAAAAGTATTAAAAATCAAATAAATAATATTTTGGACTTTTATTGCTATTTTATTTGAATTAGAAAAATTTGCATATTTTAAAATTTGCCTTTTTAGGGCCAAGAAAATGTTCACTCTGTTCTAAATATTTTATTTAGAGGTGAAAATTTGTTTTCGTATTTTTAGTTTTTTATTTTATTTTCTAGGATTTTTTTTCGGCGAAATCTGTTTAAAAAAACTCCCCGCCGGACTGAACTGGGCCCAGCTGGCCCAGCCTCCGCGCCGCCTTCCCCGTCCCGTGCCGCCGCCGGACTCGGAGGAGTCCGAGCCGCGCCCGCCGCCGCGACCCCTCCCCAAGTCGGGCGCCGCCGCCACCTCGCCCCCCTTTAAAAGCCCACCCCGGGGCCCCCCAGGAGCCCCGAGTCGCCGCCGCCGCCGCCTGCCCACGTGAGCCCCGCCGCCGAGCCCGCGTCGCCTGCTCTGCGCCGCGCCGCTCGCCGCCGCAACTGCCGCGCCACCGCCCGCCGCTGCTGCCCCTCCTCGCCGGAGCCGCGCCGCACATCGCCGGAGACGCCGCCATCCCGATCCGATCTGAGCCGTTGGTTTTTTTGGTTTTTAGGTAAAAACAACGGTTTTCTTTTTAAAAACCCTAGATCGGTTTTTTTATTAGATCGGATCGTTCGGTTTTCTCGATTTAAGTTATTTAGCGGACGTTCGTCCGTACGTTCGTTTTAACGAACGCTGTTCATCCGTTAGCCGCAGACAGTGAACTTTCATTCATTAGCCTGTTCGTCAGTTTTCTTTTTCCAGGATTTTTCCGCATTATTTCCGATCGCGATTTCTGCCCTAATCTTCATTTTAGTTTATCTTTTCGCTCGTTAATCCAAATCAGGTGAAACAAGCGTCTAGATCTTTGTCTCAAAGTCCTCTTTCTGTTTAACCGACTTGAACAAGATTTTGGTACTGTAAAATTTGACTTTAGTCCAGATTAATACACGGATCTTGTTTCTTTCGTAGTTTGTGTTTCGTTGCTCCGTTTGATTTGATTCTTTTTGCAAACCGGAGTTCTTCAGTTGGACTTTCTGGTTAGATCTTCTTATTTGAGTTTTACCCGTGCACCTTTGCTTGAGTGCTTATGTATGCTATTGTTTGTTTGTGATACAATTCCTGGAGTGCGAAGCGTACTACTACGAGTCACTAGGTTTTGCGGATCGTCACCAAGGCAAGTAACACTTTGATCATACCCCTTTTATACCCAGTTTTTATGCATTAGTTCAACCCCCGCACATTGCATGAGTAGGATCTCTTAACATGTGGGTCTGGGAAGTAGATGATGAGGTAGAACCTATTACCTGTTTTATTATCAAACCCTTGGGAGTTACCTCTACGTTATGCTTATATTGCCATGCTATGCTCGTAGACGTGAATTGGGGTTGAGTGAATCCATGACAGATGTGAGTTGTTAATTAATGGTTCAACTTAAGGTGGCAACTTTATTACACATCTGGGTGGATTGCTTGTGGGCACCTGGAGAATCCAGTGTTGTCCTAGGATATCCCGGAGTACCCGTGTGATCATCCTATGGTCCGCCACCCAGGCTCAAAGGGATCATAAGATTATTCATGCTAGAAACTTCCGTGTGCAGCCACAAGCCATTATGGGCTCTGGCATAGTTGAGTATGTTGTGTGACCTCTTTCAGTGGTAGGCTAGAAGATGTAGAGGGAAATTAGGTGTAACTGTCTACCCAGAGTAAAGAGTTAATGCTTCTGAAAGACTGTGTCTCGGTCATCCGTTTCTCAAACACCATGTAGTGCGAGAAATCAAACGGAGGAGATCGAGTCTTGTGGGGAAAAGTGCGCAAACCTCTACAGAGTGTATAAACTAATCATGGTTAGCTGTGTCCACGGTTATGGACATCTTGAGTAGCTGGTACTTGAATTATTGATTTGATCTCATCACTCCAAATTAATCTGTTGGGATGTTAATGACTACTTTAATTGGGATTGAGTTCGAGGAACCTTCTCAATGATGTTTCAACCACCATGATAGTTAAATAAAATATATTCCTTTGTTGTAGGGAAAAATTGGCTTTTCGCAAAAACAATATAACCATAGAGCCTCCACCAGCCATATATGCATGTAGTGATAGCATTTATCTGTTCATTGCTCTACTGTATTATATTGCCAGCATATTCCATGTGCTGACCCATTTCGGGCTGCAACATATCATGTTGCAGACTTTTCAGACGACGAGTAAGGTGCCATAGGTCGTTTGTCATGCACTCAGCTATGCCGTTGGAGTTGATGGATTCACTTTATCTTCCAAGCCTTCCGCTGTTATCTTATTTAGATGGCCTTAAGCCATATTTATTGTAATAAGTTCTCTTTTGAGACATTCGATGTAATAAGTGTATGATTGCTACTCTGCTATAAATCCTTCGAGTACTGTGTGTGTCAGCATTACCGATCCAGGGATGACACTGAACACAGAGATTTGACCGTCTGAGGTCGGATCGCTACATTACATCACCAAAAAACACCAGACTACAACAGATGAGGTAAGAACTGTTGACTCTAGACTTAATTGTCGAAACTGAAATTTAGTGTGGAATCTGAATGTTACTGTTGAAACTGAACGCATTGGTAGCACAGAGGCACTTCACATGTAGTTTAGGACACTCGAGCACTAGTAGTAGAGAAACAGTGATCTAAATTAGTAGGCGATCGATGGGGAACACAGTAGCAGATAGCAGCCGAAGCAGCAGCGCCTGGAGGAGCAGCGCAAACTAGAGCCAGAGAAGCAACTCGTGTAGCTGCAGCAGCCTGTGTACCAGCATCAGCAGCGCGAGCGAGAGCAAGAGCAGAGCAGCAGCACGAGCGAGGAGGAGAGCAGAGCAGCAGCGCGAGCGAGCGAGAGCCGGAGTAGCAGCGCAAGCGAGCCAGAGCCAGAGCAGCAGCAGCAGCAGATCCGGCTGGTATGGACACCACCGCCGAACGGCTTCGCACTGGGGGAGAGCCGTCGTGGAGATGTCGCCCGCGGCGCCAGCTTCGAGGTAGCCGCGCCATGGGGGTGTGCACTACAAAAAAAAGACACATCTGTGACATTTTGGGCCGAACAAATTTTTTTCTGTCATACATATGACACTTCTATGACGATAATTGTGACAAAACCCGGTATCATCATAGATGTGGTGGGCTCCTACTTCTATGACAAAAAATCATGACAGAAAATGGGCTTTTTGTCCTGGGCGGGCCGGAGACGCAGCTGCATGACATTCTTTGGGCCGTCCATGACGAAAAAACCGTGGTAAAAGCGAGGGGGAGGAAAATTTCGGGGAGTTCCCGGTTACGGTGGGAGGTCGGGGGCCGAGCGATGCGCGTTTCTCTCGTACACGTACGCGCGTGTGTGCGAGGCGTTGGCTCTAACTGAACCCGAGCGAGGCGTTGGGCTCTAACTGAACCCGAGCGATTGCACTGCAGGCTACGCGTTACTGAACCCGAGCGATCGATCGATGGCTGTTAACTGAACCGGATCGAGCGATTCCTTCGCTACTGCTGCTAACTGAAGCCGATCGATTGGATGAACAGTGAGCGTTGCAGGGGGGTTGGATGAACAGTGAGCAGTGGTGTTGCCTTTGGATGAACAGGACCCCGTGGTGTGGAGGGCTGGATGAACAGTAGACGGTGGAGGGGTGCCCGTGGAGGGGTGGTTGAACAGGACCCCGTGGTGTGGAGGGCTGGATGAACAGTAGACGGTGGAGGGGTGCCCGTGGAGGGGTGGTTGAACAGTAGCCGGTGGAGTAGCGCGCGGTGGAGGCTGGATGAACAGGAGCCCGTGGAGGCTGGAGGAGGTCGACGGTAGCCCGTGGAGGATGGAGGAGGTCGACGGTGGAGATGAACAGTATCCCGTGGAGTCCCGTTTTGCGGTACGCCACACCCCTCCCGATGAACAGGACCCCGTTTCGACCGTAGGAGGTCCGTTTCGTCTGTTTTGCGGTACGCCACACCCCTCCCGATCAACAGGACCCCAGTTTCGACCGTAGGAGGTCCGTTTTGTCCGTTTTGCGGTATGCCACACCCCTCCTGATCAACAGGACCCCGTTTCGACCGTAGGAGGTCCGTTTCGTCCGTTTTGCGGTAGGCCACACCCCTCCCGATCAACAGGACCCCCGTTTCGACCGTAGGAGGTCCATTTCCTCCATTTTGCGGTACGCCACACCCCTCCCAATCAACAGGACCCCGTTCCGAACATAGGAGGTCCGTTTCCTCCGTTTTGCGGTACGCCAGGCCTCGTTTCCATCGCCTGTTCCGTCCAAGCACTCCCGATGAACACGACCACGCATTCCGTTCCGACCCAGCTGGTTGGCTCCCACGCGTTCCGTTGCCTCCCGATGAACACGACGCATTCCGTTGCCTCCCCATGAACACGACACATTCCGTTGCCTCCCCATGAACACGACGCATTCCGTTGCCTCCCCATGAACATGACGACGATGCTGTTTCTCCGTTCCGACCCAGCCATGTACACGAGCCCTGGTCGTACGTATGCGCGAGTAGGCGTTCGAGATCCCGCCCGTATGTACACATACATGGCCGTATTTTCTTTCTTGCACCCTGGCCGATGTACGTACGTGTACATGCTACGTGTGCGCCTCTACTACGACACGTGCGTGCCTCTACTATGACACGTGTGCGCCTCTACATTGACCAGTATGTACGTACATGTTCACGACCAGAATGACAACGCTACGTACGCTTCGACCAGGTGGGTCCCGACTATCAGGCACTTCCTTGCCTGCGAAGATGTAGCTGGTGGGTCCCAGCAGTCAGGGGGCGAATCTTTTCTTTGCCGGGATGCACTTCCTTGCGTGCGAAGATGTAGCCGCTGGGTCCCAGCAGTCAGGGGGGTGAATCGTTTTTTTTTTCGGACGCACTTCCTTGCGTGCGAAGGTGTAGCTGGTGGGTCCCAGCAGTCAGGGGGGCGAATCATTTTTTTTGCCCGGACGCACTTCCTTGCGTGCGAAGATGAAGCTGGTGGGTCCCAGCAGTCAGGGGGAAACGTTTTTTCCGTGAAATACAGTGGCCCGTCCGGTGGGTCCCAGCTGTCAGGTGGAGGAATCATTATTTTCCGCGCAATAAGGAGGCACTTCCTTGCTGCGGCCGTGGACCCAGCTGTTAGCCTCTCCACGTACAGTCCACGTCTGATGGAAGTCGTTCCTTGACCACGTTGACCAGGCCGCGCCGAGAGCACCACGGCGGTGGACGACGGCGAGGCCTAGGAAGGGGACGACGCGGAGCCGGGGAAGATGTGGCAGTGGAAGCCCGCGCGGAGAGGAGTACGAGGGTTCACTGGTTCGGCTGCGGTGTGAGGCTGCCGTCACCGCAGAGCCTGGCCAGCGGTGGGAATAGTAGGGGGCGGTGAGGCCTCCGTGGCAGCACAGCCAGCCACAGGAGGCAGGAGCATGCGGCACGACCGGCGCTGCTTTGGGCGGCTGGAGCAAGAAGACCAGAGGTTGAAGAAGCACTACAGCCGTTGGATGGACATCGTACGGTCACTGGAGCTAGAATCGTTCATATTGACTAAGTTGACAAAGCCCTCCGTCCCCGTCAACTTAGTTGGCCCACAAGTCATCCTCCCACTATGGTGGGTCCCAGCTAGCAGGGGGTATTCATTTTTTTGTGCGTAATAAGGAGGCACTTCCTTGCGTGCGAAGATATAGCTGGTGGGTCCGACATGTCAGCGGGGGGGACTTTTTTTCGCGAAATACAGAGGCTCTTCCGGTGGGTCCCAGCTGTCAGGTGGAGGAATCATTATTTTGCGCGTACAGTCCACGGCCGATGGATGTCGTTCGTTGACCACGTTGACCAGGCCGCGCCGAGAGCACCATGGCGGTGGACGACGGCGAGGCCTAGGAAGGGAACGACACGGAGCCGGGGAAGACTCGGCAATGGTTGCCCACGTGGTGGGGAGTACGAGGGTTTACTGGTCCGGCTGCCGTCGCCGGAAAATAACAGGAGGTGTAGGTGAGTAGAGGAATGGCCTGGCTAGCAATGAAGTAGGGTGGGGCGGTGCGGCCTGTGCGGCAGCACAGCCGGCCACGGGAGGCGGGAGCAGGCAGTCCCACCGGAGCTGGTTTGGGCGGCTGGAGCAAGAAGATCAGATATTGAAGAAGCAGCACGGCCGTTGGATTAACATCCAACGGTCACTGCTGCTAGAATCGTTTGTGGACTAAGTTGACAAAGCCAAAGTACACATCAACCTAGTAGACCCACAAGTCAGCCTCCAAATCTGTCCCAAACAGCATACAGCATGAAATTTCTAGCCAGATTCAAATTAATTTTAAATCTAAATATACCTTAATTTAAATTCAATGAAATTTTACCCGCACAAAAACAATGAAATTTAAAATATCAAAATCCGAAAGAAAACAGTATTTTGGAACTAATTGCCTGTTTGCTGTATTTTTTCATTTTACAGCCCATTTCTTATTACTTATAGCCCATTTTCTGGGCAAAATGCATCCCTCCTCGTCTTGAAAGATTTCCGGCCCAGCAGGGCGTAGAAAAGCAAGTAGGCCTACGTTGGTTATTCTGCAAAAAACAAAATAGCTGGCTAGCCATTTTCAGAAAGGAAAAAAACAAACTGGGCTGGTCATGTGCTAAACATATGAAATAAAAGCCTGGGCTAGACGGGCCACGGGTCCCGCACAACCCAGTTGATACCCTTCTCCGTCCCGAAAAAACAAAATTACTGCGCGCGCTGCTGGGTCCCTACTGTCATCCTCACCATGTACAGTCATCTCCTTATTCCTCTCGGTTGTTGACCATGTTGACAACACCGGAGGGCGGCGCCGCGGTGAGCGAACCAAGGCGGAGGACGATGGTGAGGCCTCGGACGGGAACGAACAGGAGCCGGGGAAGATCACAGCCAGCCGTGGGAGGCGGGAGCAGGCGGTCCCGCCGGCGCTGGTTTGGCTTTGGCGGCTCGAGGAAGAAGAGACTGAAGAAACGCGACAGACGTTGAATGTCAATCCAACGGTCAAGGTTGGCACAATCGTTTGTTGACTAAGCGGACACCAAGTAGCATACTTTTTTATATATAGGAAGAAAACTGCGAGGAAAATGCGTTCGTCTGCCGTCCTCCTCACAGGGAACGTTCGCCACATAAGTGACTAGCACCCTTGGTTTTCAACCGAGAGGTCTTGGGTTCGAGTCCCAGGAACTCTCAATTTTGTCCTCCTTCCTTCCTCGCAAAAAAAGGGAAAGAAAATCAAAGACTTGGGAAGGCGTACAGAACAAGCTAGTGTACCAGTAAAGAGACGTTGCCGAGTTTTAGAAAAAAGAAAGACGTGCTCCTGTAGCTGGTTCGAATCCAAACCTAGACTATGACTATATATGGTGCTATGCTACTCTGCAAGTAATGAAACTGACATATCCAACGTTCGCTTCTCCTCTTCTCTACTTACTCTGCCTAGCATCAGAAGCTCTGGCCGCAGCAACCATGTCCGCTGGCTGCTCGTCCACCTGCTCTTCAGCAGGCAACAACCAGATATGCGCCAAGTCGCCACCCGTACCATCGCCTGTGGGTCTCATCACACCCCCGCCGGCACGCGCACCGCAGCCGATTGCTCATCGCAACCCGCTGCCGTTGGTGTGGTGCCACTGCTGCAAATCACGCAGAGTCATCCGTCGCGTCTCAACCACAATCCGCAACCCTGGCCGAGTCTTCTACAAATGCCCGAATCATGGGGTAATAATATGTTTAAGTGTTGTTCTGCTGCTTTCAGTTGCTGATTTTTTTAATAGTTTGGTTGATGATCTTCCAATTTGATTCGTGCAGAAAAGGGAAGATTCGTGTGATTTGTATTTCTGGGAAGTTGCTGATGTGGGGGAATGCAACTACGCTGATTATTTGGTTAGCCGAGGAATCCCAATACCAGCAGGTTGGGGTGTTGGACAAGTAACTGAAGGAACGGCAGAAGAGGAAGATGCAGAGCAGAAGGTTAAAGATGCAGTTCCTCTGATCATGGCCAAGCAACAGCTGCTGAACGGCCTTGACAGCAATGAGGAGATGAAAGAGCTTGTGAAGATAATGGGCAAAATCGATGTGCTCTGTAGGATGATTGTCTCTTTATTTGCAGTGTATGTAGCACTCGTGATGTATTCAGTGGCTACGACATGAGCACTTTGCTGAAACTAGTAATGAATGAAACCTGTGTAGCAGGCTGGGCGTAGTGTTGTGAACATCTAATGATTTCTATTAACGGAAATCAGGGGGTATCCCCTTTTGCTCATATAAATAAATAAATAGCAGAGGCCCTGTCGGGTCAGCTTTGTTCTCATTCGAAGACGTCGAGCAAATTGCAGTCCAACAGCAAACTATGTCATCAAATTCAAGTTTCACAGCCAAATATGAGTACAACTAAACAACAATGTCATCATGTTTTAGTTGTCATACAATCACCAAACACAAATCAGCATACATAACAAGTGATGTTCTCACAGCAAAATACTAAACAACATGTTCATCAGGTTTCAGTTGTCATAGCAAACACAATTTCACATAGTAGATAAAAAACGTCTTCTGACAGGCAAATACGACAAAAGCAATGTAATCATCATCCGCAGCAGCAGCGTCAACATCTTCGCCATGTGTATCAGTCTGAATCGTAATTCCCCACGGTGTCATCTTCTTCTTCGTCCTCAACGTCCTCGAACGTTGGCTTCTTCTTGATCAACTCTTGTATGTCCACAGCACGACAGGCAATCTTTTCGCCGGCGTCATTGACGTGATGGTTCTCAAAGATATTAGGAACATCTGTGTTATCTTGTACATCAGGAGCAGTGTAAGCATCATCTTGTTGTGCAACTTCATTAAACGAATTCCTCTGCTCAAACCTTTGCAATACTCTCCAGTCATCGCTACGTGCAAATGTGTCTTCCAAGAAAAATATCTGTGTTGCTTGATTTGCCAAAATAAAAGGCTCGTTGGTCTGGTACGCCGCCTTGACATTGATGGATTTGAAATAATCATCAGCTCTGGGTTTTGCGATCCTGGAAAACAGGTTATACCAACGACAGCACAACAGAACCACACACCGATGATCCTCGAAACTGGAGATATACTGCAACTGAACAATGTCTGTTATGTTAGCATACATTTCAGTTGTCTCTTTGTCATACGTATCCGTGCTCATGATGGCACTGTTTTGTGTCTTCCTGCCTTCGTCTCGTGCAAGGGTGTTGTAGCGCACATCTCCAACAACGCAAGATTCATAATGTCTTACCCGAGTATCAGGACCCATTGCTAGTGAGTAAAGGGCATCATCAACTGCCTGCCCATCCTCCCGCATCTTCTTAACCTATGGTTAGAAAATAGACAAGCTGATCATCTTATGTACTCAATATATTAAAAAAACTGACAGTGCACTTCAAAAGCTTACATGGTTCTTGAACCATTTCGCAAATCCTGCCATAACCAGTTTGTCAATGTTTCTTGGATTTTGCGGCAGTAACTCCTCTTTGTAGATGCTGCACAACATAGTGATCGCGTCAAACATCTAAATATATAAGAATGTGCTGCAAGTTTAGTAGATTACGATGTATAAGCTGCAGTACTGCACTTACTTGATATAAGGTAGTATCTCAGGACAGTTATTCAACACATACCAAACCATTTTGTCCAAATCTTTAGGTTTGTCCTCTTGTCGACTCTTCCCTGTAACTCGAACAGAATAATCGAAAACATTGAGCCCGGGATTGTCTTCACCCACCTCTTTGCTAAGCTGATCAGCTGTTTCAATGTATTTTGAGCAGAATGTCAACGCTTCTGTAGCAATGTAGGCCTCTGCAATGGAACCCTCGGGTCTAGCTCTGTTCCTAACATAGCCCTTGAAAGTGCCTAGCCGCCTTTCAATAGGGTACATCCAGCCATACTGTACTGGACCTCTAAGTAGTGCCTCATCAGGTAGATGAACAGCCAAATGCACCATCACATCAAAGAAGGCTGGAGGATATATCTTCTCAAGGTCGCATAGGATAGTTGGTATCTTGTCTCTAAGACGCTCCAAAGCATCTATCCTGATATTCCTACTGCAGAGTTCCCTGAAGAATTGTCCCAACTCTGCAACTGCTCTGTATAAGTCAGGGCGGCCCAATCCTCTAAGGATAACAGGTAAAACCCTTTGAAGTAGGACGTGGCAGTCATGAGTTTTCAACCCTTGTACCTTGTTTCCATCTGCACTGACTCTCCTTTCAGGGTTGGAAGCAAATCCATGTGGGAATCTCACACGTGACAGGACCTCGCAGAATTCTTTTCTTTTTACCTTGTCCAAGACGTACACAGCTGGTGCCATATCCCGTGGTTTACCTTCATCTTGCACCTGCAAATCCTTTCTGATACCCAGGTGTGTCAAATCAATCCTAGATTTTAAGGTATCTTTCGTCTTGCCTTCAATATTAAGAAGTGTGCCGATAATGCTGTCACATATATTTTTCTCGATGTGCATCACATCAAGATTATGCCGCAGATCCAAATCTTTCCAATACTCCAAGTCCCACAAAGTGGACCTGCGGGTAAACAATAATCTCTCTTCTACCCTGCCATGCTTCCTTTTCCCGCTACCATTACCAGGATGGTTTCCTGGTGTAATATGCCTGACCTTCTCTAATTCCACTTGCAACTCATCGGCGGTGAGCCTCTTTGGCGCATCACGGTTTTCATGCTTTGCATTGAACACATGTCTTCGGTATTTTCTAGGATGCGGCTTGTCCTTGGCAAGGAAACGGCGGTGTCCAATGTAACAGATCTTGCTAAGTATTGCGTATGACAGCGGATTCCTGTCACAGCGAACACATGCATTGTAACCATGTGTCGTTCGCCCTGACATAGTGCCCAAAGCCGGATAATCATGGATGCACCAAATTATAACAGCACGCAGAAAGAAATCAGCTGGTGGGCTGCTATATAGGTCTCGAGTGAGAACACCCTTCCATAGCTGTTGAAGTTCCTCCACAAGAGGCTCCATGAACAAATCAAAATCCTTTCCAGGACTTTTTGGACCTGGGATGAGCAAGGCCATCATGTAGTTTGATTCTTTGGTGCAGACATTTGGAGGCATGTTGTAAGGGATAACAAGCACTGGCCACATGCTATATGTGGCGCTCTGGTGGCCAAATGGGTTAAATCCATCTGAAGCTAAGCCAAGTCTAATGTTTCTCGGGTCAGCAGCAAACTCTTTGTGTTTATCATTGAAGCTTTTCCACTCACTACCATGAGATGGATGGCTCATTACATTCTGATCTCTGTACTCCTGGTTCCTAGAATGCCACAGTACATCCTCTCTTGTTTCAGCATCATGAAACAACCTCTGCAATCTTGGTGTAATTGGAAAATGTCTCAGAACATTATGAGGAATCCTCTTCACAGCATCGCCATCTTTCCATCTTGATGATTTGCATTTCGGGCATTCACTTAAGTTGGCATAATCCTTCCGGAACAGAACACAATTATTCTTACAAACATGGATCATATCATATCCAATTCCAACTGCACGAAGGAAATTCTTCATTTTACTGTAGGTGTGTGGCAGCTCAGACGCATCTGGGAAAGATTTGCGGAAAGCAGCCAACATCGCATCGAATGATTTGTTGGTCATCCGCTCAGATGTCTTCACCTGAAGAAAGGTGACCATAGCTGAGAATACTGACAGCTTATTTCCTGGGGTGACAGCAACGTTGCATTGTTCCAACATGCGGGCCCACCGTTTTTCTTCTGCAGGTGAAAGTTCACGGAATGCATGAGCATTTCGTAGCATTGTTTCAATGTTGGTCAAACTCACTGGCTCCGCCACCACCACCTCCTCCTCCTCTTCCACCTGAGCATCAGGCAGATCAAGATGGTGATCTGCTGCTTCCACGTAGTCAATAACATTGACGTTCACAGCTTCACCATGATGAACCCACCTAGTATATGTGACCGACATCCCATACAAGTGTAGATGATTTTGCACAGTTGACTGGGGTCTTGTAACTGAATTCATACAACTGCTACACGGGCAGAGCACATCTGATTTCGGACCACCGTACTCAGCTCTGATAAAGTTCATGAAGTTTTCAACCCCCTCGACATATGCAGCGGAGAATCTTCGAGCAGAAGTTATCCAAGTCATGTCCATCTGTTAGACATACAAATTAGTTCTTCTACTAGATATTACAGGAAAAACATATATGCTTTTTTATGAAGTCCAGAAAAAATACCTAGGTCGATGTCTAAAGCTATGGCAAGATATTTGGACGAGCAGATCTAAGTAACGAAATATATGTAAAGCTAATTCAGCAAACAGATTTGAGTGCCAAATTATGGCAGGCTGTTTCAGCAGTCAATGAGGCCGAGCACACAGCCATCGAACTATCGAAGGCCATCGCAGCAACAAAGATCGAGTATAAAACGGTGTAGAGCTATTTCACCTAACAGATTGGCTACTAGACCATGGCAATCTACGTCACAATAAATATATGGCAGGATATTTTAGCAACTAATCGGCCTTGGCATGCCATCTCAGCTAAGCAGATTGAGTGCAGAACAGGGCAAGGAAGCTTCTTAAGCAGAGCATATTGACAGTAAACTACTTCGGCAAACAGTGAGATTAACAGCGTCTATCAGCTAACATTCAGCGCTACACCGACATGAACGGGGCCTCAGTCTAGAATGCGCGTACCGTGGGAGAAGCTGACCGCCGTGCGTCTCCACACGAACGTCGCCAGCGGTGGCGGCGCTGACCGTCGTGCGCCTCCACAAGAACGTAGCCAGAGGTGGCGGCGCGGCTAGAGGACGGCAGTCTACGAGAGCGTACTGTGGGAGCGAGAGGATCGCCGAACCGCGGCGCCGACGTATCGGCGCGGCGGGGAGGGCGGCTTTGGCGGAGCGAATGGAGTGGAGGGGGACAGGGGGGAGGGGGGTTTGGGGAATATTATTGGCTAGTTGGCCGAAGGGCGGTTGGATCGGATTTGGGGGGGATTTTTGGGTGTGGGGGGGGAGGATTTTCGCACGGTGGGCGGGGGGAGTTTGGCGCATGGTCGGTTTCTCCAAGTGCAGTCCCACGTGTCAGTGAAGAGGCAAGCCGAAGCGCGTTCCGTTTGCGTGAGCCGTGTGCAGGACCGAACGTGTGTGGGGTGCAATGCGACCGCGACAGGAGTGCTGTGAGTGTACCGCCTTTTTTCCTTTTAAACTAGGTGCTTCGTCCCCTCAAAAAGAATTTGTTGCTTCACGCGATCCATCGATACTACTACTAGTAATCCGGTAATCCCAACTAAAACGGCGCGGCCGGGTCTTTTCCCGCGCGATATGCTGGGAGGTTGGCTTAGTTGGGTTTTTTAGGACGAGTAATGCTACACCTACGTAATCCCAGTTACGTAATTAACGTAATGTGAAACGTGTGAGCTGTTGATTGTAGATTGGGGGGAGGGAGGGGCCCACCACCATGAAAATCAGGGGAGGAGAGAGAGAGGCAATTTACGTTAACCCTTTCGTAGGTTCCCGTAGATGTAGAAAGATGTGAAATGCGTGAATGTGTAGTGGACGTACTATTGGAGTGCCTAAGATAATTTGTGTATGTATAGACCCTATGTGTTTATTTTACTTCGCATGTTAGATTTGTCTCGGTTCAATAAAAAGCAGAGTTGGTGATGATGGTGTGCCTGTCATCCTGCAATATAGGCCGTCCGATCTATATCTAACGGATAGGAAGGAAACTATGACAATTTACCCGCACTCCTCTCCACATTTGCAGATAAGGCTTTCCCTCGTTCATCCTTTTCTCCCACAAGATCTTGATCTTCCGTGCAACGCACGGGCATCTTGCTAGTACTCCTACAATATGTATATTATTGTGAAAGTTCATATACACCGGCCGAGATTAATGCAAACACGGCAGATTTTCATTACATTTCGAACTTTTATAGGACAGAAAAATAAAAGAAACCCGACCCTAAACCTATTCTACGGCGGCGACCGACGTCCTCCATCTGCGATCTCTATGTACGGGGGCGGGGTTCAAGACCCGTGAAGTGAAGGTGCGGTCTCCGGCGAGGAAGAGTAGAACACGGGATACGGACCGGCCAGTTGGCACACCATGCCCTGCCGCCTCCCATGCCCTACTCATCCTCGGAGGAGTCCCCGACCTCGGCGGTGCCGGACGTTGGACGGCGGCAAGTAGGACGCGTGGCTGACGGTGCTCCCGTCGTCGGCCGCCAGCGTGGCCACCGCTTGTGCGGTCGCGTCCGCGTCCGGCTACGCCGCTATTGCGTCGCGAGAGGCGACTTGAGCGAGGGCGGCGACCTCGAGCTTCATCCCCGAAGACAAGCTCTCCCGCAGAGCGTTCGCACTTGCGGTCATGGCGGATGTGGTGCCAGGTAGGAGGACGATGCGCTATGGTGTGGAGGTTAGCTGGGCGTTGCCGCTTTAAGTAGCGCATTCCGGTGAGGCCAAGCGTCCGGGTGCGTCATTAAGTCGCCGGAGTTGGTTCCTCGGGCACCGAGCCTCTTAACGACGACATACGAACGGACGGCATGAATGCGGGCAGCTGGCGCCGGCTGGGAACGCACCGCGCGACGGCGCGAGGGACGAGGGTTTTGGTGTGCCAGGGTAGTCAGCTGCGGTCGTGGCAACGTTGGAGATGCCCTTTGCTCACATGCGATCCCCGCATGTCATTGAAAAAGCAAGACGACCCGGCATGGTCTCAGGTCCAGAGGATGCAGTTGGCCGCGCTACACCACTCCGCGGACGCGTCGCGGCGCCCCGTGCATCCTCGACGAGCCGGGTGTTGGGGTGTGTTTGGATTGTGGCCAAAGTGCACCTTACCAAAATTTTGGTCATGACCCAAAGATTGGTCTTTGTTTGGATGGTTGCCATTTTTTTGGCATGCCAATGAACTCTAGCCAACTCTAGTTCATTTTTCTTGCCAATGTCGGCCAAATCATGGGCAACCAATACCTCAACCAAAATTTTGGTCATGACCCAAAGATTGGTCTTTGTTTGGATGGTTGCCATTTCTTTGGCATGCCAATGAACTCTAGCCAACTCTAGTTCATTTTTCTTGCCAATGTCGGCCAAATCATGGGCAACCAATACCTCAACCAAAATTTTGGCTACCCAATGCTTTGATGGGGCAACCTTGGGCACAAACCAAACATACCGTTGGTCGTGCCACAGCACTAACGCCACCCTCGGCACACTGAAACCGACCGTGTCTAGCGACGATATGAGCGTGTCGCTCACCGCGGTCGCCGTGTCCAGAGGCGGTGCTGGAGCTGCGCCCCGTTGTTGGCCCCAACGACCCACATGAACGGTTGTCGGTGGCGAGGAGGTCGTGGGCCAGCTCCTCCATTGGACTAGTCTGCGCTACGTCGTCCCGACGGGTGTGCCCCACATGTCGGTTTCCCTGTTTTCCCGGCCATATTCGAGCGTCAGTGCTCCGCGTTGCGCATTAGGCCTTTCACTATGTAGGCCAAGCGAGACAACTTATTGTTTATTTGAGCCGTTCAAGTATAATCATGTGGCGTTTGCTTATTTCTCATTCCTCTCCAACCCTCTTCTCCATCGATCATGTCGCCCTCCAGTCGAGTCCATCCTCCCGCATGCCTCATTTGAACATTCCGCCGAGTATCATTCGCATGTACCCACCCTAGTCCTCTTTCAATAGATCTCCGGACCCCGAGATGAAATCGAGAGGGAACGAGTGGGGGCACGTGATACCTAAGGCGGATTCAAAATTTTGAACCGGTGATCATAGCATCCGCAAATCATATATAAAGGGTATTCAATGTTCGTTTCGTTTTTGAACGTACAATATACTCCCCCTATCCTTTCTAGTTTACATATAAGTTTTATGTGTAGTCAAAGTATCTCTACTTTGATCAAAAAGGTATCAACATTCAACAACGCCCAATCAATATTGTTAGATTCGTACGTACTCCTAGATTTGTACTCGAGATGGTTTCCAATTTGACTATTGACAAGATTAATAGTACATGAGATGTATAATGTGAAAATTATATCATTGGAAACTCCTTTCACATACGAATTTGACCGTATGCTTTGTGTAAGTTGCATGTCATATATTATTACTCTAACATTTGGTCAAAGTTAGCCTCGAAAAACGCATTAGACCCTGTATGCTTTGTGTAAGTTGCATGTCATATATTATTACTCTAACATTTGTGTAAGTTGCATGTCATATATTATTACTCTAACATTTGGTCAAAGTAGTATAGTGGAAGTGGATCCTCTGACGTAGGTATCCCTGCCTTACCCTCCCTTTCGGTCACTTACTGGCGGACCCCATGCTTGCTAGGCCCCGCATGTCAGTTACTCAATGGGTTCGGCCACGTCAGGGGATCCTCATCCGTAGTATACTCCCTCTGTTTTTATTTACTCCGCATAAAACGGAGGGAGTGGTGGTATAATAAATGACGCGGGCGGGGGAGGGGGAGGGACGTCGGTTTGCTCTCAACTGCGGTCCCACAAGCGAGCGAAAACGCAAGACGAAGCGCGTTCCATTCGGTGAGCGACGTGGAGGGTCCAGCGTGCCGGGCTGCAACGCGAACGCGACAAGAGCGATGTACAGTCAAAACCGATTGACCGGTCGTCACCGGAACCACTATTCACACCAGAACCTTCGCTGCTCGGCCTACGCCAGCCACTGCCCTAAAACCACACCAAATCTCCAGCCCATTCCCCCACCTTTCGATCCCCTAGCCCGCATCAAGCGTCCCCTAGTTCGCCGGAAAGCCATGGTGCGCCGCAAGATCACTTACTACAAGATGCTGACGCCGGAGCGCCGCGCAGAAATCGCGGCGGCGGTCGGCGCCACAGACCTCCGTTCCCAAGCTCGCTTTGCGGCGGGCCAATCCCCGAGTTCTCTGGAGCCAAGCTACGAGGAGGAGGAAGCCGATCCAATGTTCATGGCGGAGGTCGCGGCGCAGAAGGCCCCCGATGGGTATGAGACGATGGACGTCGACTTCGTGCCGGCGTCCGAGTCCCCCATGGTGCAGGCGGACCAGCGGTTCAACATGGCGATACTAAAGGAGGACCGGGAGGCAGAGGCTCAACTCGACGCGGAGCGCGCGCATGCCGCTGCCATCGAGGCTCTCCTGCAGGCGGAACCGGATGTCGTGGATGTGAACCGGGCGGCGGAGGCTCAACTTGAGGCGGAGCGCGCGGATGCCGCTGCCATCGAGGCCCTCCTGCAGGCGGAACCGGACGTCCTGGACTTGAACCGGGCGGCAGAGGCTCGACTCGACGCAGAGCGCGCGGATGCCGCTCTCATCGACGCCCTCCTGCAGGCGGAACCGGACGTCCTGGACTTGAACCGGGCGGCGGAGGCTCGACTCGACGCGGAGCGCGCGGATGCCGCTGCCATCGAGGCCCTCCTGCAGGCGGAACCGGACGTCCTCGACTTGAACCGGGCTGTGCTCTCGTCCGTGCAGAGCGCCCGCACGCTCCGCTTGAACGAGTAGCTGGAGGCCGAGGACAACCACGGTGCGGAGACACACGTCGGCAGCGACGGCTGGTTCGCGCCGGCAGCCAAAGACGACGAGGCCGTCTCTTTCCGCGAGCAGTGATAGTTTTTCTTTATGTTGTTGTTTTTATGGATCTTTTGCTGTGTAAAAACATATATTTGTTATGCAAGTCGCCTGACTTGGGTCAGTCTACCATTTCAGGCGGTTGGATGAATATCCTACGTCTCCTAACCCTTCTTTCCTTCTTCCTCACCTCTTCTTCTTCCCCAACAGACCACCGCACGGGCCGTACGGATACTCCCCAACATGCGGTTGGATAAACATACTCTATGAACGAAAATTATGTGTCAGCGATAGGATGGCTGAGTTTGGTTTGTTCACATGCGACAGCACGTGTCAGTGAGGGTGCGTTCCCTTGGTTGGGTTTGCGGCGTGCAGGAGCGACTGTGTGAGGGTGCGGTGCGACCGCGGCGTGCAGGAGCGACCGTGTGAGGGTGCGGTGCGACCGCGACAGCCGTGCGCAAGTGTACCTCCTTCTCATTTTGAAAACTTTAGGCAAGCTTGGCAAAAATGTGTGGCGAAGTTTGGCAATGCAAGGCCTAGACCCAAACAGGATAAGTACGTACGTACTAGGAGTACTAGTGTTAAAAAAGAAAGGCGGGGTTTTCCTTCGCGGGATTTAATCGATACAAATCCTCGTTTCACGTGTCAATTAATGCGTATTTTTTTCTCCAAAGACCAAAGAGCTAACCATCTCACTCCTCATCGCTTGATTAATGCAGCGCCATGCAAACCAACCTTCTCACTTCCGCATGCATGCAGGGGATATTAATGTCCTTGGTTGCTAACCCCATCAATTTTGCCTCGATTAGTGTTAGTGGCCCTTTGCAAATTGTAATTTTGATATACTGGCCTTGTGTACAAAAAAATGGAGGTAGTAACTATATTTGACTTCCTTCCCCATTGCGGTGACGTCGACGATATCTTTTTTTGGTGGTTTGGCGAAGTGCGTTCGACGGAGAACACCATTGAGGGAGACCACGGTAAGTCGTTCGCAAGTGCCGCCTGCAAGCCGAGACAACCGCCTTATTTGCATCCAGGAAGTCCTTTACTAGTACTACTAGGAGTACTAGTGCGGTGAGATGGTTTCTCGAAGAAGACGATGGAGAAGCGGAGTCAGCGAAGAGTGAAATGATGGTTGCTTCGTCCGTGCTTTTGTGATTTGACGCCTCACTGCTTTGTGATTTGTGATAGAAGGGACAGGGGAGTAGACTCTGTGCTCTATACTGTACTACATGCGTCCAAGCATGGGAGAAAGAGGAGAGACGTTGCATTTTTCTATTCCTTCAATCAATCAATCAGGGAGCTTCGGTTCCATCTTTTTGGCTTTGGCAACACCGTCCACAATGGTTCCCACGATGCCAAAAGCTATTTTCACATTTGGCTACACATTGTGGATGCCCTTAACCGTACCACTTGGTTTTGCTCCTGTGTGCTATCTATACAAATCTCAATTATATTGATCTAAAAAATTATAGAATCAAGATTAGTAAAAAGGAGGTGATTTTGCCGCGCGGATGGCGGGGGAGGTTTCTTATTTGAGCAATGCTACATCCACGTAATGGTTTACGTAAAGTTATGAACTGATGTGATGTGGGACTATTTGATTGGATTAAAGGAGAGGATTAGGCCCACCCCACCTGAAAATCAGGGGGGGCATATATAGATTAGATGGAAAGTATACGTAGCAGCTACGTAGCCCTTTGTAAGTCTAGGATTAGGCTTCTTATTTTCGGAGGACGTTGTCCTGGCGGTTTGCTAACATGCGGTCCCACGTGTCAGTGCTTTACCAAGCCGATCCGCGTCCCACATGAGGCAGAACAACGGCAGAAGCAACACGTGGTTAAGTTGAAGAAGATGAGGGAGAAGCGGATTCAGCAACGAGTGAAATGATGGTTGCTTCGTCCCTCCAACTTAACTGCGGGAAAGGTGCAGCTTTGTGATTTGACGCCTCATTGCTCATTACTACGCCGGCGCCATGACTGGGGTGCTTCACCCCGGCTGCTCTGCACTGTATTCCGGTATGGCACGTGGACCCGGTAGCTTGATGTCCCACATGTCGGCGAAAGGGACTAGAAGATTTATGAAAGCGAGCGCTCCACTCTTACGACGGAGGAGTAGACGACACGACGGCCCAGTGAACTGTCACTTGTACTGTATAGTACTATAGTTTTGCTGTTTCGCACGATCCATCGATACAAACCCGATTAAACAGGAAAGGGCGGGATTTTTCCCGCGCGGTAGATGATACTGGCCATACATTTCAAAGGCAATTTTAATGTATGCAAACTGAATAATTATAAGTAACAATATGATATCTAGTAAAACTAAAAACACATATGATTTATTGTGTTAGAGTGTAGTAGTAGTGCTGTATTGCATAGTTGTTAGATGTAACATGCGAGAACGTGTAGAGATGTAGTTTTGGAGGGCCTACAGAGAGAAAAGCGTAATACGGTCACCGAACTTCAGAATAAGCTGATTACGGTCACTATATACGTTTTGCGGTGATTATACGGTCACTTGCTCACAGTTCAGCATCGGATTGCACTCTGTTGACCGGCCAAATAGTCTGCGTGGCGCCATGTTGACTAGTTAAATTGACCACGTTCCTTGTGGGTCCCACCTGTCAGTTCGCATAGGCAAAAGGTCAGATAAACACAAATTTACGCAGGCGCGACAAGGCTCCAACCCGTGCGCGGGAATCACCTGGTTGTGTATGTGTCTGTCAGGGCCTGATGTGTGCGCATGCACGTGTAGGTTGAGCACTTGAGCGTGAGAGTGTGTGTTGGTCGTGTGGTGTACTGGTGTGTGCATGCATGCGTGCGTGTGTGCGTGTGAGTGTTGCGTGCGTGCGTGAGTGTTGCGTGCGTGCGTGGCTGCGTGTGTACGTGTGAGTGTTGTGTGCGTGCGTGGGTGCACGTGTTTGTGTGAGTGTTGCGTGGATGCAGTTCGTGTGCATGCGTGCGTGTGTGTATAATCACCACACCAGCTCCTGTGTGTTAAAACAGACGGCTCAGCATACCAATACAAGGCCACCTTGTCCGCTGTGCCCGCGGTCATGACTTCGAACCACCGTCCAAATATTTTTTTGTCGTTTGTTTTCATTCTTACTAGCAAGATGCACGTGCGTTGCACGTAACATCAAGATGCATTTGTATGACTTGTTTATCTTGTGAGAGAAAAGGATGAACGAGGGAAGGCCTTATTTGCAAATGTGGAGAGGTGTGTGGGTACCTTTTTGCAAAATTGCCATAGTTTCTTTCCTATCCGTCAGATATAAATCGGACGGCCTATATTGCAGGATGGCAGGCACACCATCATCACCAACTCTGTTTTTTATAAGAGTGTATTTTATGTATTTTATAAGAGTGTAGATGTAGAGTAGATACAAGTCGACAGGTGGGCACGATGGTAGTGAGATAATGTGATGCAACACTAGAGGTGCCACGTGGAGCGTTTAACTGGTCAACTAGTCATGTCATGAGCAAATACAGAGTTGTACGGTGAGCCCGTGACTGTATAATAACCACTAAACGTAAATGGTGACCGTAATGAGTGGATTCTGAAGTCCAATGTACGTATCGTGCTTTCGCTTCAAATACAATGATCGTCATTGCATATATCGCGAGAGAAAGATGAAACATGCGTGAATTTTCTGGGGGCTTACTTTTAGAGGACCTGGAGATAGTTTTGTGTGCATACGTGAAAGGGGCGTACAGGGGGGTATGCGATGGAGAGAGAGATGCTCTTCGTTTCTCTTTATTATGACTAACTTTGTATATAGTATAAAAATATACAAATTCACAGTGCGGAATAAATATCATTGTGGGCACCATGCAATGCAAATTAGCGTTCGTACTCCTCCATATAACTTTGTAATGTTGTATATATGTAGAAACTCTAAAATAATTTTTTGGCCACACTTTATTCAAAAGGAATGTTGTATGCGAAATAAACGTGAAGAGAGGGCTTTTTAGATCAATGGGGTACGTGATGTAACATGTGTGAATGTGTAGTTGATGCATTTGGCGGGGCCTAGAGAGGTATGTGTGTGTATTACGTATTCGAGAGAGGCATGGATAGAGGGGCCGACGGGGGGGCGTGGGAGAGATAGCACGAGAAATGAGAGTGGTCTAGAGAGAGAGACGAATATGACGTCACGACAAGAGATTCCATTCCCTTGAGTGTGTATATGCAAGGGGGAGGGAATAGAGGCACCAGGAGAAATTTTCTGTGTGTGTGGTGTTTGTGTTGGTATGTGTGGGTGTGAGAAGATAATGAGACGTGGGGGCAGAGGGTGTGTCACCGCGTGAGGTCCGGTGGGTCGAGGTGAGGCCCTTCGTTCGGTTCCGTCCTGCGCCACATTGGTCGGCCCGTGACGCATTTAGGAAGACCCATGGATGACTAGTCGTACAAGACAAAGATAGCAGAATTGTGAAGGACTCTGTGTCCACTGACAAAGCCGGCTAGGATTTGTAACCCTAGGTTCTCGGACTAAGGTAACCCCTTTATCTCTGATATTACTATTCATCCAACCTAACTTTAAGGGGCATCCTACAGAATGCTCTGCTAGAATCATACTCGTCGATTAGGAAGAGAGGTGTGAGACAATGCGTGAGAGACAGGCGTAAAGATAATGTGCGTACATGAGACACGTAGGCAGGTCCATGTATATAGAAAGGGTCGATGAGGATTGTGCGTGTGTATGTTTGCGAGAGGAAGAGTGCTTGTGATAAAGGTTAGTGAAAACAGTTGTAAATGGTTACGAGAGGGAGGGAGGGTTATATCTAGAGCATGTGTGCGAGAAAGACACCTCGGGAGAGAGTGTGTGAGCATGTGTGAGAGACCACCGATGGAGAGTGAAACTACACGTAAAAGACTGCTCTACACATTGATTAAAGATATAAATTGTATCCAAATATTAGGATGGGATCATGATATTTGCAATTCGCGTAAGGAGCGGTCATTGATCCATCAGACATCTAGATTCTATCGAATTTGAGCATGTCTATGTTATTATTCGACACAATTGATCCACATAGTTAGTATTTTGAACTCCAGACAATGCATCGCTTTAGCAATCGAATATAAACGTGAGTATAGTTCATGTTGTGTGTGTAAAGCACATTATACATATGAAAGTTACACAATGGACATTATAAATAGCTACCTATGAACTAGCATACATTTGAATTCAACTTAAGGTGGTTTAAAAAAACGAATTCAACTTGAAGTAAATTCAATTATTTGAATTTGATATCCTGGCATTTGTAAACCATACCTAAATTATGGGGGCACCAATCTTTGCTCTGATTTTGTACATAATAGCATATGTAGTCATTAAAAAATAGATTCAAATTTAGCTCCTCCATTCCAAAATAATCATAGTTATAGGATTTTCAAGTGTCAAAATTTCAAAAAGAAGCGGATAATTTAATGAGGTTTTCAAACATACAAGGTCAAATATAACGTTGTCTATTTAGGTCAATCCTCATAGTTCAAGAGTACTCTAAACGTGAATGCTTGTGTTTCAAAATTTCGAACGAAGCGCCAAAAGAGCCTCTACTCGCCCGAAACCGCGTGAGACCAATGTTTGGTAGTACAAGGAAATTACTTTTCTAATAACTCCGACCCGTGAAACCTACCGGCCCGACGTCCAAAGGTCTAAACCGGGGTAGGTTTGTAGCTTCATCTAAACGCCACGCAACCGCATCCGAAAAACATTCATACACAATGGCCGCCTAAGCACACATGCGCGCGGCTGAAATCACTCCCGCCCACTATTTGGGACACCTGGGATTACCATCCTACCCCCGACCCGCAGTAGGTCCGAAATTTAAGAGGGGGGCAAAGTTTGTACTTTCCCCAAATTTCAAACAAGCGCGTCCCATCTTCTGTTCAAAAAAGCCAAAAACAAGCGCGTCCCAGACCGAAACGTGGTTCCCCCCCACCGTCCGATTCCCCATTCGTACTCCGTGGGTGCCAAAACTACCTCTCCACCAGCCGCGAAACCCCGGCGTCCTCTGTCCGCCACCCCATCCCACCCATCAACCGCCGCCCTCCTCCATCATGCTGGAGCCGATACCCCGACGTCGTTGTCCACCCCAACCTCAACCGCTACGCCCTCCACGGCTAGTAGTTGAAGCCGAGGCCGAGCCGTCCGTACCCGAGCCAGTTCAACCACGCCGTCCTGCGCCTCACCGCTGCCGCTCCAACTTCGCCACCCTCCACTGCACCGGAGCTGTTCCTGCTACGCCGTCCTTCGCCGCCTCGGATCTGCTTCCCCTCCGCCGACATACGGCCACGGAAACACAGTCAACAATTTGGCCATGGGTTCGTCCAAGCCTGCACCCTCCAGAACATCGGTTTCCTCGGTAAAAAGAAGAAGATCGGCGCGACATGTGGAGGTGACCACACCGGCAACCGAAAAAGGTACACCCTTCCCTTATTTGTGCAAATCTTACGTCTCTGCTTGCACGGTATTCGTCCCACAGAAGACTAGTTGACCGCTTCTTCTTGATACTAGATGTTCCTAGTAACTCGCGATGCACAAGGTTTCTCCTCATATACTATTTCACCTTAGCTAGAGGTCCGTCGCCCCCCTGAATTTCAATTTCTGGCCAGTTGATTCCCAATTAACGGAAGCATTCCCCGGCGTAACAGGCGCTAGTACGCCTATTACGCCGGGGAAGCAGCGCCTTGGTGTTTATCTTAGGGGCGTGTGCGGCCTAAAGCTACTGGCGCCTGATCTGGAGGTCGGCCGGGATTAAAGTGATGGCCTGGGGGCGCTGCCAAGCACGGCGGTGGTGTGAGGTCGATGGGAGGGCGGGGCGGTGGAGGCAGGGGTCTGCGCCGGTGGTCGCTGGCGGTTCGAGAAAGATCGTCAACAGGGACTGGCGGGAGGTAGACGAAGGTCATCGGCCCGTTCCTTATAGATCGGGCGGTTCATTAAAAAATTGACTGACCTATTTATTTTCAGTCAACTGTTATCTTAGATATGACCACATGTGATGGTGTGCTGGAGGAGTACCTGCATTTCCTGTGCTCATATATTACAAAATCATACGAAGTAGAATCTAATTTGTTTGCCATGCAATGTTGTAGAGCTATCATATGTCTCATGTCATTTATTTTTCAGCCACCTGTTATCTGCTACTTTTACAGTGCACTAGTTCTGCACACACTTCACCCTTACTCTCACTATTGTGTTTTTATGCAAGGGTATTTCAGACTCTGCTGCCATGAGAGAATCCAAAAAGAAAAGAGAGAAGTCGCTCCAGCTTCGTATGCGGGTAGGCAAGACACGTTACAGCGCTATAAAGGGTGCAGTGTCAGTAGATGGAGACGGTAAACGTAGCTCTGGAGTTGATGACCTCGCTCGCAATGAACCACCATCCCAGGTGCTTGCTTTAACTTCGCGGTGTCATATGTGGTTGCATGTTCCATATGGTGTCTAGCTTGTATTCGAAAGGCCGAAGTCGGTAAGATAAGGAAAGATATTTTTTTTACATGAACCACCATCCCGTGAGCACCAGAAGACAAATAGCTAGTCAGGGCACTGGCCAAGCCAGTGACAAGCCCAGCAAAGATAGGCATCACCTAGAAGCCAACTAAAAAGCTGCGATGGTCGCGAAGCAGCCCGCCTCCCACCAGGCTCTCAGGTCCTAGATGATCATGCTCACCACTCCAGCCGGATGTCTAGCTTGTATTGCTTCCAATTTGGTTAAATTGCATCTGCTTAGCTTACACATTATACCTTTGAATATGACATGCCTTTCTGTTTTTGGTACATACTAGTACATCTGTGTATTAACCATGTTCTTACATCAAACTAATGTTCTTGTGTATCCCTCATCAATCACTTATGACGAGGCAGGCAGGCAAGGGGACTACTCCTCATTTAAAGAATGCAGCGTCAGCCTCCCGACATGATTCTCAAGAAACAGAAATGCTAGATGAAGATAGTGAACGTAGCTCTGTAGTTGATTACAGCATTTCCCCTACACTAGCATCGTAGGTGCTTGCTCTAACTTGGCAGCGTGATATGTGGTTGCATGTTGCCTATGGTGTCTAGATTGTAATTCTTCCAATCTGGTTAAACTGCATGTGCTAGTCTGCTTAGCTTATACATTATACCTGTTAATGTGACATGCCTTCCTGTATTTAGTACATAGTACATCTGTCTATTAAGCATGTCCTTACATAAAATTATTGTTTTTTTGTATCCCGCATCAATCAACATGACAAGACACCTTTAGTATATGCAGTGCGATATTAGTTGCATCTTTCATATGATTTATAGCATGCGCTGCTTCTAATTTGTTGAAATTCCATTTATGATGGGACGCTTTTAACTTGGCAGAGTCATATTGGTTGCATCTTTCATGTGGTGTCTAGCTTGCATTGCTTCTTATTTGCTGGAATGGTTTCTGCTTAGTTTAGACAAACAGTTGTGAACATGCCATGTCGTCCTGTTTTTCGTACATATTCCATCCTGGTATCATGTGTTTGCCTTACATCAAAGTAGTGATTGTCAGTATCATGCATGAATGAGTTCTGAAGAGAGAATTTTATTGCTTTTTCTTGTCGGTTTTACTTGACAATTCAAAATCAATAAAGCGGAAGGAAGTTAGCAAGGCAGCGGATAAAGGTGCTCCTTCCGAACGGAGGGCCTCTACAGTTTCTACTCCTCCACACCCCCAAGATGATTTCCAAGACAACACATGCATAGACACTCAACAAAGCTGTGTTTATGATGAGCACGTCTCCCCTAGTGCAGCATCACCGGTGCTCCCTCTAACTTGGCACTGTTATATGTGGTTGCATGTTATGTGTGATGTCTAGCTTGTATTGCTTCTAATTTTGTTGAATTCCATCTGCTTACTTTACACATTATACTTGAATAAGACACGTGTTCCTGTTTCTAGAACATACAATATCTGTCTATCACACCATGTTCTTACATCAAATTACTACTGTTGTGTAACCTGCAACAATCACTTATCATAAGACATATTTGACTTCGGAGTGTGATATAGGTTACATCTCACATTCTTTTCTAGCTTGTACTACTAATTTGTTGAAATGGCACTTATGAGAAGACAGTTTTAACTTGGTAGAGTGATATTCGTTGCATCTTTCATATGGTGTCTAGCTTTCATTGCTTCTAATTTGTTGAAATGCCTTCTCCTTAGTTTACACATCATAAGTTGTGAATATGCAATGTTGTGAATATGCAATGGCACTAATGACGAGAGACCTCTAACATGGTAGTGTGATGTTGTTTGCATCTTGCATATGATTTATTTCTTGTACTGCTTCACATTTGTTTAAATGCCATTTATGATGAGACACTGTTAACTTGGCAGAGCGATATTTGTAGCATCTTTCATATGGTGTCTACCTTCCATTGCATTGCTTCTAATTTGGTGAAATTTCTTCTTCTTAGTTTACACATCATAGTTCTGGTTATCTCTTCCGTCCTGTTTTTCATACATATTACATCCTCCTATCATGTGGTTGTCTAACATCAAAGTTCAGTTCGTGTGCATCACGCATCAATTTGTTCTCAAGAACTAAATTGTTATTCGTTTTTCTTGTCGGCTTGACTTAACATGGCACAGAGAAAGAGGAAGAAACACAGAATGGCAGGGAATGAGAAGCGGATGAATCCTGCAGATTCTGCTGGTACTGATGGTGCAATAGAAGGTCAAAGTCCAGCGGAAAATTCTACAAACACGGCATCCCATGCTACACGAGTTGCAAAAAAAGCCAAACAGAAACAAATAGCTGCCACCAAACAAGCAGAGACAACCCTAGTTCTTGCAACACCTACAACAGTACTACCAGCTACACGACTTACTCGTGCGTCAACTGAGCTAGCAGCACGTTCCCAAGCTCCCTTGCCACCTGACACTACTTCCCAAGCACTCTTGACACAAGACGAGTTGGCAATATCAGATGAACCTTGTGAGCTTCAACAGCAAGAAGGTAGTTGCTGGAGTCAAGTTACAGTTGCATGCTTCTTTATATGTAGTCTCACAGTTTGATGTACACTAACACTTCCTATGTTCGTTCTTGGACTAGCACCTAGGCGCAAGAGGAAACAAACATCAGGGATAATGCTCGATAGGTTAACTAAATCTAGAGGAGGAAGAATGGAGATCCATTTTGAGGCAGGTTTAAAAAGGCCACGTGATGCTACAGAGTCAGCCAAGTTAGTATCAGAGGCAGCGGTTGCCGTTAGGTGTCATGTACGTATCCTCCCAACATGGATTCAGTACAGGAATGACAAAGACGAAACCCAGTTCAACACCTTCCTCGACCATTTATCTGTAAGTATGGTTATGTATGGAAACTAGTAATATCGTCTTGCTCTGTCCATACTTTCTAGGTTGCTGATAATGAGACTCCCATAATTTTCAACAGATGAGGTTCAAGTTGGATAGCCAAGATGATGCAACCAGACAAGCTTGCACCCATGTTTTCAAGTCTGCTCTGCGACAGTATCGGTATAACTTGAGGAAAACTCACTTTGAAGGCAAGGCTAACAGTGAACTTTCCCAAACATCTCCAGTGGAAAATATATCGGATGAAGACTGGAGGGGCCTTGTTAAACACTGGTCTGATCCGAAGTATCGGGTACATTATATATATGTGATCAGATCACATGTTGAAGTCCTATTTGCGCATGTGCCACACAAATCTATCTTCTTGTAGGTGAACTGTTCAAAGAACAAGGCCAACCGTACGAAAGTGAAATTCCAACAGATGACAGGATCTCGTAGCTATATTGCACACTGCGAGGCTCTTGTAATTAGCTGTTGTTTCACTCTTTTCGCTGTACCATATTATCAGATCTATATTGACTTGTTCGAAATGCAGAGGAAAGCTCGCAAGGACCAAAAAGTACCTGAACCAAATGCTGTGGAAATCTTCAAGGACTATCACACCAGCAAGAAGAAGGGCATGACTACACCAGTCAAAGCCGCTGTTGTAAGTCCTTAATCCTCATGCCTTTTAACTACTACTTACTCTGACTTGTGCGTTGAACTGCATGGTTTGCAGCCAATGTCTATTACTCTTTTCAATTTTATACACAATTGTCTTAGCGTATCATTGCACCTTACAAGGTTTAAAAGAGAGGAGTGATGTTCCTTTGATCTTGACCCGTAATCTAGTTCCGTGCTGGACTTGCCCACATAACGTTACAATTGCATGTTTGTCTGTTCTCAGTTGTTTTGTGATATGAATGATGTCATACTATGCTTACCGTATTATAAACTTCGTCTCTTTATCCTTAGCCCTCAATACAATGTGAAGAAATAGACAATACATTAGCGATGGTACATGGTCATATGTTTGGAACCTGGTTTTATTATGTACTTTGCAATAAAATACAACTAATATTTTACATGGGTTCACCAGAATAAGTTCTGTATATAGACCAAAGCTATTTTGTTTGGTTTTGCTGCCTCCTTAATATCTTCTGTGCTGGTACTACTAATGTAAAACCTCAACTTTTCAGCGAGCTATGGAAAAAATGGTGGAACCGCCACCTTCTGAAGGTGGCGAGGCAACTATAACCGCAATGTCAGCTCTTGCTGCAGTGGGTCAGTACATGTCCACTAATAGTGCCAAAAGCACGTTCCTGCGTAATACTGGGTTGGTTGTTAAGGCAATATCGTCCAAACTGCCTCATGATCAAGATATGCAAGCTCAAAGCAATGTTGTATCTGCGCTCCAGACACAAGTCCATTCCCTAACAGAGACCCTTTGTGAAACAAGGAGAAACATTGCTCAATGTCGTCAAGATATGCATGGTTTTGAAACCAGACTATCAGACATTTGCTATGTTGTTCAGGAGCCTAGGGGAAATGAAGGCGAGGGTTATGGTGCTCCATCGGACAATATAGCATGAAAACATAACAGTCAGGTCAAATGAACTGAGCTTCTGAACTTCTGGTGGTGCATTTATCTGCTAGACTGTTAAGTTTTATGCCAACCTTCCTTTTGTTATATAGTTGTAATTTGTTTTGGTGCGATACAAAATTTATTCTTAACGTACAGCAGCTGAAGAAAACAGCAAGCCATTTTTGTATAGTGTAGGGTGTTCCCTATATTTGCACTGGTGGCGATCTTTGATGCCGAGTGGATGTAATCTGTGCAATCGCCTTAATAGCCTAGCGTTAGTTTCGGCCTTATTTGTTTCCTAGTCTTCTTTCTCCCTGGTTTGCTAGTGGCCGCAACTACCATGGGCCATATACGGGTCGTAGGATCCATGGGCCTCCTATGGGCCGTCGATAAATGGGCCTGTAATCGGTGGGCCTCAGGCCGTCGGATAAATGGGTCTACATGGGCCGTAATCAGGCGTAATTGGTATCGGCCCAGCACGGTAACAGGCCGTTAACAGGCCGTAGGATAGCAAAAGCTTAATTCTATCACAGGCATAATTGGCCGTTAATGGGCCAGAATATAGGACAGGCTGGAAACGGCGCAACGGGTTAACAGACCAGAAACGGGCCGACTCTTGCCATGGGCCGAATTTGGCCCATTAGGGTAACAGGCCAGTAACGGGACGACTCTTGCCATGGGCCAAATTTGGCCCATTAGGGGAACAGGCCAGTAACGGGCCGACTCTTGCCATGGGCCGAATTTGGCCCATTAGGGGAACAGGCCAGTAACGGGCCGGAAGTAATCGAGGGCCGAAAAGGAGCCCAAGAACGTATGGGCCGTCAATAGGCCGAAAGCTAACACTGGCTGGAAACGGCCCATGTAAATCACAGGTCGTTAACGGGTATAAAGAAAATTATTGTTCATTATGGGCTAGAGTCACCGTGGGCCTGTAAAGGGCCGAAAGATACGAAGGCCTCATATGGGCCGAAAGACGTCGTGGGCCATACATGGGCCGAATGTGAAATGGGCTGGTGTTATATTCGACGGCCCACATGACGTTGTTGGGCCGATTTCCTTTAGGGTCTAACGGGCCATGAGTTAACGGGCCGTAAAATGTGCTATTTGCGAAGAGACCGTTAACAGGCTTTTCATGGGCCAGCCCGTTAACTTTTGACCAAGTCAAACGGGCCGGCTTTGTAAGCTAAATGGGCCAGTGGTGGGCCGTGGCACGTGTCGACATATCATAGGCGCCTATCTGACCCACTGACGAGCTGACACGTGTTTCTTCCGGCCAATAAGAATTTTACACGTGGAAATTTCCCATTGGTCGGGGCTGTTAACGGGTTATCGGATCCAAAACCCGACCCGATAGCTTAACGGCGTTCCATTACGGTGGATGCCACATGTCGGTCACCCTTGACAAAAGCACTTCTGTGACGCGTGATTTATCGTCATGGAAGTGGACACTTCCGTGATGATAATTTTGGTCATGTCATGGAACACTTCTACGACAGCACAGGTATGACTATCTTGATTCTGTCATAAAATCTTCATGGATGTACATGCATGACAAAAAACGCGACCTACTGTGACAAACACGTATCATCACGGAAGTGTATTTTTTTGTAGTGGTGGGATGGAGCACCGTCGGCGCCGGGAGGTTGAGTTAAGGAGAAGGTGCGATGCGCTGAGTGTACAACCTCTTTGGTGGTGCCGAGTAGGCCTCGGCTTTGTCCGAGGAGTCGGTGAGGATGTTGTGGTTCCGGTGGAGAAGGTTAAGGCGGAGCTATGGGGATGGAGCAGCTCCTTGGAGGTGGAGGACGCAGCGGCTGAACCAGCGAGACGATGAGATGGACGACGGATCCTCATCCGGGGAGGTGGATGAGGGACGTCAAGCTGTTGCGGTGGACGACGTCGTCAGGGAAGACGCTCCGACTGGGTAACGGTGAGGTAGCGGACAGAGGAGGATGGGGTTTTGCCGCTGGAGCAGAGAGGTTATGGCGGCCTAGGATTTTGAATGGCAAAAAGGAGGCGATGGGAGGGGGAACCATGACTTAGGGACGCGCTTGTACAAAATATAGGGTGTGTTACAAAAGTACCCCCACCGATTTGCCCTTTCGGCTCAGGGTTAGAAGGGGGATTTTGCGTATCAGGATTTGGCAGCTGGAGGGAGTTTTCGCGCGCGTTGTAATTTCGGGATAGCAAGGCACGGGTTGTGAAGGCGCGAGTTTTGGGAGCACGATATCTACATTTTCGGGATATAACAAGGCGCGGGTTGAATTTTAGGGACAAGCCTAACATGTAATATTGTACTTGTATGTACCAAATCAATTCGCACTTCCCTCAACGAAAAAATGAAACTATTCACACCACACAAAGAGAGAGTCTTGTCCCGTTTTACTATACAAATGCTATTCAAAGCTATGAATCCATGTTATGTCCAATTAAATTTTTTCGCTGGCTGTACAATGCATGTAACCTACTCATTCCAACATTTTAGTGCATTCAAACTACCGCTGCAATACGAACTAAATTTGAATTCATTTCTCTATTTGAATAAGAGTCTACAATCATGATTGTTGCCAACTTAAACCATCATTCGTGTATTACCTTAACAACACACCACATGATTACTATAGAGATAGATATGAACTATGTGTACTATATGAACTCGAATTCAAATTTTTGAATACACTTCATGTTGATTCCAAATAATAGTACATTTGATGTACTAGATATTCATAATCTAAACCATGTTCCATACGTACATCGTGTTTATCACACAAAGTATAGTGCCCTGCCCCCTACATTATGACAAGTATTTAGCCCTGAGCTGCAAAAGCCACACATTATCCCAAATTATAATCAATGTTCTATATATTATATGTAGTATAACATGTTCATAACCACACCATGCGTATCACCATTATATATATTCATTCATGCATGCGTCGGTTTAAAACACTATGATATCTTCTTCAAATCTGAATCCACTTTTTTATAATGAATTATGATCTATGTTCGTCTTTTACCCTGTCACAACCATCTTCTCTTTGTAGCTAGCTAGCGCTAACTTTCTATCGTGCATGCACACGCCTGCCCCCCTCTCACCCTCCCATAGCGTCCCCTCCATCGCGCACATTCGTTTCTCTTTAGGTCATTCACCCATGGTGTGTATAGGCCCCCTAGCTCCTTCTTTCCGACACACACCGGTCGATATACCTCTCTAGCCAAGTGTGCCTACCACAAACACACACTTCCCCTCTTCTCTTCTCACCATCCATGCCCCCTATGTCCAATACGGTTCCACGCAGGTGCACACTCCCGCCCCTCTTTTCATCGATCTCATACTCGCACACTCCTCCCCCCTCGACATAGTAGGCCTCTCGCACCACCTCCTAGCTGCACCCCTCTCCCCCTGTCCATCTCTCCGGACCTTATTTGCTTCTAACACATGCATGCATGTATACGTACCGATCTCCCTACAGATAGCTAGGTCGACTATAATTCTTTTTCCCCATGCACCGATCGACTTACCTCACTAGTTATGTCTCTCCCTTTCTTGGACACACGACGATTGATCTTCCTATGTAGTTACGTCTGCTTACCACAACCATATCGTCCCCCTCATCATCCTTGCATACCTCCCGACCCGTCTCTCACACGTACGTGCATAGACAGGCAAACATCCCCTCTCTGATTGATATTGCACTCGTACCCTCCGTTTGTCTAGCAGGCCCCTCCCACCATTTGTGAGAAGCAACTCCACCACCAACCCTCTGACACTCTACCTTTGTCTTTCTCCCAACCTTATTCCTCTGCTACACATATGCATGGATGCCGATCGATCTCCCTCAATACATAGCTAGGTCTCTCTCCTTCTCCACACATATACTAGTCGATCTACCTCTCTATAGTTAGGTCTCAGCCCCCTCCCCCCCCCACCCACACACACACACACACCGATAGTCGAACGTTGTAGGTAGTTATCCATGCCATAGAGAAAAACTGCACCTCTGCCCTCTCACATTCCAGTAGGCCAGCCACCCTGTATCTTTGACGTGGGCAAACACAAATTTGATGGCACTCTTTATGGATCGCGCACCCACACACTTCATCCCTGTTTTTGATTCTATCGATATCTCACGCCGATGATCCCTCCACTCTCTTCTAGTGGATTGCTCCCTCTATATATGATATATCCATGACTCTCTTTCACACACATTGCATATGTTACGTTTTTTGTTTGAGATATTATCGACACATTGCCTCTGTTTTGCACAAACCATCTCTCTCACACCCACCCACGTACGTACCTGCACCTAAAGAATAGGTGCACACACGACGCACGTACTCACGTCTCGTTCCCGGCCACACCCGCGCACGTACATGGTGGAGTTCATTTCTGTACGAAAAGGCAGCCCACATGATAATTTGACGCGTGTAGTGGTTGTTTACTCAAAGGAGGGTCAGGTACCACGCGTAGACGGAACAAAGTTCGACTTGACGCGTTAGTATTAAATAAAGTTATATACCTCAATGGCACGTACAGAATATAAAATGATTGTCATCGGGAAAAAAGAAAAATCCGCTCCACTATATGCAATGGAGCCTACCTGCCGGGGTTTGTCTCTCGTCACACTATCTCACACAAGGCAGCGGTGGCTCTCTCTCTCACCATTGGTCACTGATCCGGCCGCATCCCGTCTGCCGGCAGAAAGGGAGGATGTGCATCGTTTCTCCGTTCGACAGTGTTGAGGCAGCACGTCTCGATCTGCGGTACCCACCGTTCTCTCTGACCAAGCTCCGGTGCGGTAGGGCCTTCGCCACTTGCTTGCTGCCGCAGTATGGGCAGATCTCGGTCGCCGGCACCCTCCTAGTTACATCCCGACGACCCTCGGGTACAGCTTCCTTCGGCCTTGCTCCACTGCCCATCTTCCCACGTTGTTGCATGTGGAAAATCCTGCATGTGGATCTCCTTTAGTTGTTTGCTTAAAACCTATCTCGGCTAGCATACTTTCCATCTTGCAATCTCGTCCTGAAACCGTTTTTGATAAACCACCATGCTGCTATCTTTCCCTTATTACATGGAATATGCTTCTTCTTTTGTCGGCGTATGTGTCTTCAACTCGTGTTATTGGGTAGTAACTGTTTCCTTTCTACCTCCTTTTGCAAATAGGGCTATCCATTTCACCTTGTTGCTATTGCGACCTTTTGGTGAACTACACAAATCAATTTTTTCTTAAGAGTGTTTTGTGCAGTTCCGCCAAAATGTCACACGGGCAACGTTTTTACATTTCTGTGGGCTGCAGAAAGGGAGATTGGTTTTGCTATCCTCCTCATCCAACTCCGTGCCTAATCTTATCCAACAATTAGTTAGTCCTAAAGAGAGATCGCAGAGGTGATCGGCTTCTATTTGTGTGTGTTATGTTTCATCATCTTGTTCCACTATTATTGTAATCACACTAACTGAATATCTTTGCAAACAGGGATGATCAGCTCGATTTTAGTGGAGCTGCACAAAATGATCGAATTGTGATGTCCTCCATACACCTCTTTTTTGGCTACAGAGCTGGGTGAAACTAGCTACCAACCAATGAACACTATGCCTAGGAAATGGAGCCATGCCTATGAACAACATCGGTCAATTATATATTTTTCTTTATTTGTACACCTTCTCACAACTTTGTCTTCAGTTGTGATGTGAATATTGGCGCTGATCTGCGAACCATTGAGATGCATTAGCAGCCATGGTTGTTTCATTTGTATTTGATGGAATATTGTAACGAGACAATCTTGAGGCAAGAGGACACATGAATCCTAAGTTGAAACCTTCATAGCATCACGATACAATTTCATTATGCTGGAAAATTATGCGTACATATAAACAAATCCCGAAGGATTGATAGCAATGCCAGAAACAATTCAACTACGTTTCGCCGACATGTGGGACATCCTTCATCCGGCTCCACCTGCCATGCAGCAATATTGAGTGCACAACTACAGGGAAGATGCACCCCGGTCGTTGCACCGCAGTAATAATGACTAGTGAGCAGTCAAATCACAGAGCCCCACCTTTGCCACAGTAAGTTGCTCGGACGAAGCAACCATCATTTATCTCTTCGTTGAATCCGCTAGTACTCCAATATTCCGAGAGTAATAAGTTGCTCGGGCGAAGCAAACCATCACTTCACCTTTCCTAAAGTAAGTACTACCTCCTTTTTATTCTAGAAACAACCACACGAGAATATTGGACAGTAGCAGCACAACAACTGAATCAAAAATCGAAACTAACCATTGAACTACTACTAATGGTGAGTGTTTGCTAGTATCATGTACTCCGTCTGTCCATGTATATAGGGCTTAATGCGTTTTTCGAGACTAACTTTGGCCATGTTTGGATCCATGGGTAAGAGTTAGTTTGAGCTAGTTGGGGCTCAAATAGCCCTAAAGTATCCAAACATGAGGGTTAAATTGGAGCAAGTTGCACCAAACCCCAAAAAAACTATCCCACCCAAGAGGTGCTAATTGGAGATAGTTCTCATTGGGCCCACTGAAAAATCACTTTCTCTCTCTATATCCCGCCGGCCAAGTGGTGCCAATTGGAGCTAGTTCTCATGGGGCCCACCAAAAAATCACTTTTCTCTCTCAATCAAGTGCATTTATTGTCAATATAACCCTGTCATCCAAACACCTCTTTGGCTAGAGTTAGTTCAGGGTTAGTCATGAGTTAGTATAACCTCTAGCTAAGTTAGAGTATCCAAACAGGAGCAGTATAGGACATGCAAGTTGCTCAAAGCATACCGTCAAATTCGTACGTGAAAGGATCTTTTTTTTAAACTGAACGTGAAAGGATCTTCGAATGATATAAGTTTCAAATTATATAAAATCTTATCAATAGTCAAAGGCAACCTCGAATAATACATTAGGCCCTATATAAAATCTTACCAATAGTCAAAACCAAGTGTTACTACTACACCAAACAAGTTGAAAACAAGAAACTGGACCCACTCACGGCATGACACGCATGTATCGTTTGGTCCGTCGGTGAAAGTGCTTCCTCTTCTTGGCATAACAATAGAGTACAGTAAAAAAATAGAATGCTCTTGGCATGTCGCTAACATGTGATGAGTTAACCGACATCAATAGACGGCAAAATCGCCAGCCCGCCGCACTTTGAGAGAGACGAGGAGCGAGAAGCGATATGGGCTGGTGGATTACTAGAGCTAGGTGTCGCACGGAGGCCAAGAAATATGGTGATAGCGTGGGTTGGCCATGTATGATGTAACTACACTAGGTTGCCGTGTTTCAGACTCTTCTGGTATACTCTGGAGAAGATTGGGTAGATTTTATATCGCCGAATATAAAAATATTAAAGAGTCCAGACGCTCCACCGCGAGGTTTCTTGCTCCTTCTTGGTCGTCGAAAAGCGTTCTTCTAAGTTTTGCCGACATGTAGGACATCCAGCATCCATGTCGACATGTCATGCAAGAAAATGGAGTTAAATATAGTAGGAGAGACTCACCAACGGTCACGAATGTAGGTGGAGTACGTGCACGAATCACACGAAAAAAGGAATGCGAGCACGAAGAGAAGAGGTGCAGGCACCGACGCAGCACGCAGGTACTCTTTGCCACTTTCCCTAATACTCACGCGCGGGTACACGGTGAGCTCATTTCTGTACGAAGAGGCATCTCACCTGATAATTTGGCGAGTGTAGTAGTTGTTCATGGGAACCACGCGTGGACGGATCAAAGTTCGATCATGATGTGGTGGCTCATTTTTTTTATAAATTAAGTTATTCTATTCGATGGCATGTACGCACCATTATGTTCTTAATGGAACGTGAATCGTGCATGCACTGAATAACGGAGCACGGCATGGTAGCCATGGACATGGTCAGCCCTTTTTGGAGACTAATACACTACTTTTGATGTGTCCCATCAAATCGCAAACGAGGAGAAGCTTTGCTTACTAGTACGACCTCTCCCTCGCTCAGAGCAAGTACAATAAGGTGACTGATTACCTCCATGCTGGTTTTGACTACTTTAATTTAGAAATGAACCACGTGTTTTATTTGGTAACACAAAATTAGTAACTAAATGGTGATTGGACACCATGTCCTGCCACGTACGTATGTGCAGCAAGCAAGATTTATTCATGTCGAACTTGGAGTCATTCATCTGGTACGCATGGTGTAACGCCCATGATGCGGCTATATATCCCACGTGTCGAGGCACGACTTAGAGGCATAACCGCATAGTGGTTTTGTCGCAAGAAGGGTCATCTTCACACAATCCCATGTAATGAACAAGAATGGGATAAAGAGTTGGCTTACAATCGCCACTTCACACAATACATAAATAAATCATACATCAATCAAGATACACACATAGGTCCGACTACGGAACCAAAATAAAAGAAGACAACCCAACTGCTAGATCCCTGATCGTCCCAACTGGGCTCCACTACTGATCAACATGAAGAGAAACAACACAACGAACAAGATCTTCATCGAGCTCCCACTTGAGCTCAGTTGCGTCACCTGCACTGGTATCCTCGGCACCTGCAACTGTTTTGGAAGTATCTGTGAGTCACGAGGACTCAGCAATCTCACACCCGCGAGATCAAGACTATTTAAGCTTATAGGAAGGAAAGGATAGTGAGGTGGAGCTGCAGCAGGCAATAAGCATATATGGTGGCTAACATACGCAAATGAGAGCGAGAAGAGAAGCAACGGAACGGTCGTCAGCTAGTAATGATCAAGAAGTGATCCTGAACTCCTACTTACGTCAAACATAACCCAAAAACCGTGTTCACTTCCCGGACTCCGCCGAAAAGAGACCATCACGGCTACACACGCGGTTGATGCATTTTAATTAAGTCAAGTGACAAGTTCTCTACAACCGGATATTAACAAATTCCCATCTGCCACATAACCGCGGGCACGGCTTTCGAAAGATAATACCCTGCAGGGGTGTCCCAACTTAGCCCATTATAAGCTCTCACGGTCAATGAAGGATATTCCTTCTCCCAGGAAGACCCGATCAGTCTCGAAATCCCGGTTTACAAGACATTTCGACAATGGTAAAACAAGACCAGCAAAGCCGCCCGCTGTGCCGACAAATCCCGATAGGAGCTGCACATATCTCGTTCTCAGGGCACACCGGATGAGCCAGATGTCGGGTCGGCATAGACCCTGGTTGCCCAGGGGGCGCCGGACATCGCTCGGTTTGGACCAGCACTCGAAGGAGAACTGGCCCGGGGGGTAAATAAAGATGACCCTTGAGTCTGCAGAACCCAAGGGAAAAAGGCTTAGGTAGGCGAATGGCAAAACCAAGGTTGGGCCTTGCTGGAGGAGTTTTATTCAAAGCGAACTGTCAAGGGGGTCCCATAAATCACCCAACTGCGTAAGGAACGCAAAATCAAGGAACATAACACCGGTATGGCGGAAACTAGGGCGGCAAGAGTGGAACAAAACACCAGGCATAAGGCCGAGCCTTCCACCCTTTACCAAGTATATAGATGCATTAATAATATAAGAGATATTGTGATATCCCAACATAAACATAATCCAACATGGAGCAATCTTCATCTTCACCTGCAACTAGCAACGCTATAAGAGGGGCTGAGCAAAAGCGGTAACATAGCCAAACAATGGTCTGCTAGGAAGGGTGACAAAGGTTAGAGGTGGTCTCATGGCAATTTGGGAGGCATGATATAGCAAGTGGTAGGTAGCGCGGCATAGCAATAGAGCGAGCAACTAGCAAGCAAAGATAGAAGTGATTTCGAGGGTATGGTCATCTTGCCTGAAATCCCGCTAGGAAGAAGAACGAGTCCATGAAGAAGACAAACGGACGTAGACGAACGAATCCTCACAACTCCGGAACGAAACCAAAGCTAACGAGAGAAGCAACCCGGAAAGAAACAAACAACATAGTAAACAACCACCACATAAACATGGCATGATGCACAATCAAGTATGATGCATGTCCGGTTTAATGAGCATGGCATGGCAAAGTGCAACAAACAACACTACAAATTAATTGGCATATTAACGAAACACCACATTTAATTATTTAGTTCTCTCTCGTTTATGTACCCAACAATGTTAAATGTTGTTTAACATGGCAAGAGGTGAAGCATAAGTAAACTAACTATCTAGGCAATTTAAATGAGGCCGGAACAACAAACAATAATTCTGGAAAATCCTCATGTCATTAGCAATTTTAATGCAAACATCAATTTTAAACATTTAAATGTTGTTATCATGATGCGAATGACAGATGTAAGTTATATGCAATTTTATGAAAATGTTGACATGAAGATGATTAGGAGCATTTGGTCACCATGGCAGAAAGAATTGGGTGCCACGGCGATGAAAACGGAAACGATGCCATGGCAACGTCCCGGTTCCGATAACTCGTTGAGCGACCGGTGCAAACGAAGATGTGGATGTGCGGAACATGCAAAAGATGGTAGGGTGATCCCGGTTACCGGGTTCCCACGGGACGATGGCATGACAACGAGGAGGAACATGGAATGACAACTCGGAAACGGTGCAACCACGAGCATCTCATACAACACACATGCATTCGGTCCACGGACGTCGTCTCGGGGTTATACCTTCGAAGCGTGCATTCGGGGCGGAACACGTTCGAAGTGGAAGTAGTTGTTCACGGGGTCAGCATGGAAGTAGTCGTTCTCGCGACGGTAGTGGAAGTAGCGGTACACGCGGAGGTAGTCGAACTTGACGGTTCCGTTACACGGGTCTTCGGCGACGGTAGTGGAAGTAGTGGCACACGTTCGTTTTCGGAGAGGTACTTGATGGGTCCGAGGTCTTTGGGGCGACGGTAGTGGTACACGCAACGTCGAGGTACTTGTCGTTGCGATCTTGGCGGTGTAGATGTGCACGTTTCGTAGATGAACTTGGCGGTCCTCGTTGACCTGGTACTTGACCTATCCAGTCTCCGGGATCGTCGCGGTTCTTCGTGTCTCGTGTAACTGGTGTCCTTTCGACCTTGAGAGAGAAGAAACAGAACGGCCACAGTGCACGATGGGAAGGGTCCTGCAGCAACAGGAGGTCGATGGCGGAGCAGCAGCAAGACGAAGTGGGGCCGGCGTCGGTCTTAGCGTGGAGCAAGGGAAGCAGAGCTTCTGGAGGCTGGAGAGGCCATGGACGTCGGGCGCGCGATGCCACAGGGAGGAGGCGAGACCTCCGTGGCGCGTGGAGAGGGTCGTGGTCGGGCTCGACCACGTCGAGGAGGCCGTGGAGGAGCGAGCGGGAGGCGCTGGACGCGGGCACACACGCGCCCAGCAGGGCACGCGGGAGGCAGGAGGCGAAGCAAGGCGACACGACGGCGAAGGGGCATGGCTCCGGCGGCGCCGGGAACAGCGAAGACGGCGTATCCAGTCGGCCGGCGCCCGAAGCGAACGGAGCTCGGGGCGGAGGAGCTTGGGCGCGGGACGGCGGCCTGGCGGCGTTGGCGCTCCTGCGGGCATTCATGGCGGCGGCGGAGAGGCGCGACGGGCGGCGGCCGTTGCCAGAGGCGGGGAGGCCGGCTCGAGGAGGAGGGAGGCGAAGCAGCTCGGGGCAGCGGTGTGCATGGAGCAGTGACGGTCGCCGGAGGTGAGGACGCGGGGGGGAGCTCCTGGAGGCTGGCGCGCTGGGGAATCGGGTGCGGGGCTCCTCCCCTGGCTCGAGATGTTCACGGCGCTGAGGGGGAGCGCGAGGGAGAGATTGAGAGGGAGATGGGGATCGGTGATGGGTGAGTGGCGGCGCAGGAGGAGAACGAAGGGAGAGATGGGGAATAGATCGGGCTAGGGTTATGGCGCGGCTGGGCCTGTGGAACGGGCCGGTCTGGTTGGTCAGGCCCAAGAGGCTGGCTGGGCTGGCTCCTCTCTCCTATCTTCTCTTAAAACAGAGAAAAAGAAAGGAAAGGGAAGAAAAGGTTAGAGAAAGAGTTTGGGCATGGGGATTATTTTCCCGAACTCACAAAAATGCGCTTGATCGAGGAAAAATAGAAGTGGCCTGATTGGACGATATAAATTCAAATGATTTGAAGGAAGTGAGGGTTGGGAAGGTCCAAAAATGTTCGGATTTTTGGTGGAGCTCCGGAATAAGATGAAAAAAATATAATGCGAGGTTGGAGACCAAGAATTAAGATAACAAAGGCATTGGGATATTTGCAAGTGTGTTCCGGTTGATTCCAAACTAATGGAATATTTATAATATAGCTCCCTAATATTGGGAGGATATGTTCTAAAGAGAAGTCACCCTTCCCTCGATTTAAATAGATCGAAGATCCATGCAGCTTATTTAGTTGAGTTTTATGCAAAGATTAATGACATGATGGCATGATGACATGATGCAATGCAACAATAAAAGAACAAGCACCAAAAGGAACACACGGCGATCACGAAAATAAGGAAGTCTTCTGAAGCGTCGGTCTTGGGGCGTCACAACACTCCACCACTACAAGAGGATCTCGACCCGAGATCTAGGATGGCACCAGAAAGAAACGGAAGGGGAAGAGGTAAAACAAATTGCTTCTTTGACAAATGAATGAAACCAAAGAACCTTGAGAGGTCGCAAAGCTTGAGGAAATGGCACAACGGAGATGAACAAAATTGAGAAGACTCCGGTAGACAAGAGAGACAAGGAACACCATGAGAACCTTGAGGTTAAGTGACACAATAGATATTTAAACCACTCCGGTTAAAACAAGATAGAGAAGGAATAAGAATGATATAATTTGGGCAGCACTCCGACTGTAACTGGAAGGAATTGAACATGATCTTGACAAGATGAGAGGATACTCGATGAATTTAACAACACACTGCCTCCGGAACTAATGAAAGAGTGACACAAGGGGTAAGAAAGATTTCAGACAGCACTCCAGTTGAGGAAGGAGACAAAACTTGATAAGATGAGGGAACTCGAATGAAAACACGACACTCCGGTTAAATGGATAAGTAAGAAAAGAACATGATCCTCACAATTCGAGATGATGAGCGAAGAGAGCAACATCACCATGCCTCCGAAAGAAAAAATAGAAGATAGATCATTGTAATAAAGAATGGAGAGGAAAATGACAACTTCCGCCATAAATGAGCTTGGAAAACACCCTTCCAAGAAGGTTAGAACGGAGTTTGTTGGAAAAACCAACAACGAAAAGAATAAGCTTGTAGTGGGCTTATGGAAACACTTTCTCAAAATTATGAGGTGAGCTTCTGCCACCAACAGAAACAAATGATTGCTTGAGATCAACGACAAGATGAAAACTTCTCTCGCCAAGAGGATAGGAGAAAACTTGGATCATTGTTAGACACCACAATTAGCAACATTCCTTAGGGAAGGCTTTAGGTGAAACATGACACAAGATAAATCCAACGAAGAGATTATTATGGGTTGAAACAACTCATGGACAAAGAAAAGATGATGGTTTTAAATATCTCATTCATGACAACTTGTGAATCATGAAAAGCGAAGGGAAATTATCAAGAATGACATAACACCATCTCAAAAGATAAGAGAGAAAGAATTGCACTTCGGAATGCAAGATGAAGAATGCTTGAACTCCACAAAACAAAACATGTGTTGAACACCATGTTTAATTTAGAGTAAAGCTTGACGGATCTTAACTCCGAGAGAAAACTTGAAGAAACAATTGAAGAATGAAAAGAATCCTTGACGAACCACCATATAGAGCCTCCATGAAGAACTCCGGTAATAAAAGAATGATCAAACGAAATGGAAAGTTAAAAAGAACTCCGGGAGAAGCCTTGCAATGATTGGATGAAGCTTTGAAATGATATAACCGAGAAAAACTTGGAACTCCGGAAAGAAAGATGAACAAATGAGATCAAGAATTATGATGAATCTCCGGAATAAGGAATTAATCACTTGGAGGAAACAAGAATAAGAATTACATTACGCGTATCCTTCACCAATTTAGATTGATGACAAGCAACGGATTTGGCATACTACTTATTCTCGTAGAAAGAATTAAGATAGATATAGCGCAAACTAGTGAAGGTCTTCATCGAAACACCGGTAGGATTGAAACAACGAATAAATTGATATGATAACGAGGGAAGAGAAATCTTGAATGAACCACCGTAAGAATTGAAAACAATTGAAGAAAAGAGGACGAAACACCGTAAGAATTAAAGAGCGCGCGAAAATACTCGAGGGAATTTGATACACGAGAACGAAGAGATCACGAGCTGATTAGAGAATAATTGAACAATGCACCGGAAGAATATGGAGATGAACGAAGAGACATCAATTTAGAATAATTGGAGAACGAAGCTGAAAACTTAGAACGAAGAAATCTCCTGAAATGATGGCCTTCGGAGTATCAAACTGAAAAGACTCATGAATTGCTCCGGATGGGTGAAAAGAATTCTCACAATCGAAAACAATTATGAGAGGATGCATAAGCTAGAACTATTAATCTTCAAGAGAACGGACCAAGATTTAGGAGAAATTCTTCTTCTTCGGTCTTCAAATGTTGAGAATGATGATGCGAAACACCACCATGAATTATTGAGGCACTCCGGAACCATGAAGAATAGAAAGGTTGAATCAACAATGAAAAGAATTTGAAAGATCTTGGAGAAAGACATTTGCCTGATGATACTTCATTCTTACGTCAAACTTCGAAAAGAATTTGGGAATAACTCCAGAAAATTAGAAGAGTCAGGTAAGATCCTGGGAAAAGACCTATGGGTTAGGGCCCACTCAAAAGAAACACCGTTGAAATGATTACTTGAAAAAGAGATTGCACCGGTTGAATTAAATGGCTTGAATGAGATAACAACCTCAAAATAGCTTGAACAGATTGATAATGGAGACACAAATCTTCTGAGATATCTTCGGCACTCCAGAACAAATGAATGACGAGAAGTGGATGATTAAGAGGTGCACCGGCATGAGAAAAACATTTGAAACGATGAAAAGATTACGATCAACACTGAAAGCTTGCATTGAATTCACCGGAGAAGAAAAAAAATGAAGAATGATGAACTTGAAGAACAACTTCATGAGAACCACCGGGTAAGCACATTGATTGAAAAGAATGAAGGGGCTTCACATGAATAAAATGGATACTTGGTTAAGACATCTGCTTCCTTGAAGGAAAAGGGTGGGAGGGCGGGAAAACAAAGACAATTTGGGACGGATGAAACAAACAACATTGGGAAAACTGAGAGGTGATCTTGTGAATGTTGAAAAAGATCGGATCCACTTGAAGAGAAACACGCCGGTTGGAAAAGAATTAACATGACGACCTCGATGATCAAGAATGATTAGTATCCACATAGAAGTATGAGAACACCACTTAGGAAAGGTATGGAATCCACATTTGACTTCGAAGCAACTCGAATACCACAAATAAAAACAAAACAAAGGATTGGCTCACAGAATAAGCCGGAACAAACATATGATAGAGATTTCGTCCGAAGTTTTCGTGGTGGGGCCCACACGGGCTCGATCGTACAGCACCATCATGTACAAGGCTGTGCACATGACATACGAAGCGTCCTCGAGTCGGCATAGCCAAGGACTCTTTAAGACACTACGAGACCACTGTAAAACCAACCGTGTACAGGCGGACCACTAGACGTCGAACCCCAATCTCATATCATGCGTCTGTCGGAAGGATATCCTAAGGCTACTTGAATTCCCACTTATAAACTCCTGAAACTTTCTGGTTATGCAATCTGGTGTTGGGGATATAGGGGACACAAAATATATATCACCCAAACTAACAATCCCTAGATCCAGCTTTATCCATCCGTCAACACATAACCAAGAAACCTTCGGAAATCGTTTACCTCAACCTTCGAAAAACATCCATTATACAAGTTATGGCAATACTCCCGAACTCCCGCCCCCGTACTGGGTGGCGTCGAGGTGATCTCACCAACAACTGCATAAAAGAGATTTCGATGTCGGCAAAACTCGGGTATTCCAGAACTACAACGATAAAATTGTGATGACAACACCTCGGAGCTCAACTCCCCGGGACACTGCCACAACCCCTAAATGTCAGGAGGCACCAAGAACAATGTTCTCGTCACAAAACCATCGGAACGATTCCAAGATACCCGCGTGATCCTAAAAAATTTTTAGTGAAATTTGAGGAGAGAAAAGTCAAAACTTCTACGTCAGGAGGCCTCACCAGAGCGACGAAGGGACTGAGGAGTAAAAAGAATCCTACTCTCCCATATATATAATCCTAAGACTCAAAACATTTTTGTTCTAGACTCAACAACGCCAGCGATTTGATCAAGCAGGGGGCTCCTAAGTCGGGGATGGCTCTGATTACCAACTTGTAACGCCCACGATGCGGCTATATCTCCCACGTGTCGAGGCACGACTTAGAGGCATAACCGCATAGTGGTTTTGTCGCAAGAAGGGTCATCTTCACACAATCCCATGTAATGAACAAGAATGGGATAAAGAGTTGGCTTACAATCGCCATTTCACACAATACATAAATAAATCATACATCAATCAAGATACACACATAGGTCCGACTACGGAACCAAAATAAAAGAAGACAACCCAACTGCTAGATCCCTGATCGTCCCAACTGGGCTCCACTACTGATCAACATGAAGAGAAACAACACAACGAACAAGATCTTCATCGAGCTCCCACTTGAGCTCAGTTGTGTCACCTACACTGGTATCCTCGGCACCAGCAACTGTTTTGGAAGTATCTGTGAGTCACGAGGACTCAGCAATCTCACACCCGCGAGATCAAGACTATTTAAGCTTATAGGAAGGAAAGGATAGTGAGGTGGAGCTGCAGCAGGCAATAAGCATATATGGTGGCTAACATACGCAAATGAGAGCGAGAAGAGAAGCAACGGAACGGTCGTCAGCTAGTAATGATCAAGAAGTGATCCTGAACTCCTACTTACGTCAAACATAACCCAAAAACCGTGTTCACTTCCCGGACTCCGCCGAAAAGAGACCATCACGGCTACACACGCGGTTGATGCGTTTTAATTAAGTCAAGTGACAAGTTCTCTACAACCGGATATTAACAAATTCCCATCTGCCACATAACCGCGGGCACGGCTTTCGAAAGATAATACCCTGCAGGGGTGTCCCAACTTAGCCCATTATAAGCTCTCACGGTCAATGAAGGATATTCCTTCTCCCAGGAAGACCCGATCAGTCTCAGAATCCCGGTTTACAAGACATTTCGACAATGGTAAAACAAGACCAGCAAAGCCGCCCGCTGTGCCGACAAATCCCGATAGGAGCTGCACATATCTCGTTCTCAAGGCACACCGGATGAGCCAGACGTCGGGTTGGCATAGACCCTGGTTGCCCAGGGGGCACCGGACATCGCTCGGTTTGGACCAGCACTCGAAGGAGAACTGGCCCGGGGGGTAAATAAAGATGACCCTTGAGTCTGCAGAACCCAAGGGAAAAAGGCTTAGGTAGGCGAATGGTAAAACCAAGGTTGGGCCTTGCTGGAGGAGTTTTATTCAAAGCGAACTGTCAAGGGGGTCCCATAAATCACCCAATCGCGTAAGGAACGCAAAATCAAGGAACATAACACCGGTATGGCGGAAACTAGGGCGGCAAGAGTGGAACAAAACACCAGGCATAAGGCCGAGCCTTCCACCCTTTACCAAGTATATAGATGCATTAATAATATAAGAGATATTGTGATATCCCAACATAAACATAATCCAACATGGAGCAATCTTCATCTTCACCTGCAACTAGCAACGCTATAAGAGGGGCTGAGCAAAAGCGGTAACATAGCCAAACAATGGTCTGCTAGGAAGGGTGACAAAGGTTAGAGGTGGTCTCATGGCAATTTGGGAAGCATGATATAGCAAGTGGTAGGTAGCGCGGCATAGCAATAGAGCGAACAACTCGCAAGCAAAGATAGAAGTGATTTCGAGGGTATGGTCATCTTGCCTGAAATCCCGCTAGGAAGAAGAACGAGTCCATGAATTAGACAAACGGACGTAGACGAACGAATCCTCACAACTCCGGAACGAAACCGAAGCTAACGAGAGAAGCAACCCGGAAAGAAACAAACAACATAGTAAACAACCACCACATAAACATGGCATGATGCACAATCAAGTATGATGCATGTCCGGTTTAATGAGCATGGCATGGCAAAGTGCAACAAACAACACTACAAATTAAGTGGCATATTAACGAAACACCACATTTAATTATTTAGTTCTCTCTCGTTTATGTACCCAACAATGTTAAATGTTGTTTAACATGGCAAGAGGTGAAGCATAAGTAAACTAACTATCTAGGCAATTTAAATGAGGCCGGAACAACAAACAATAATTCTGGAAAATCCTCATGTCATTAGCAATTTTAATGCAAACATCAATTTTAAACATTTAAATGTTGTTATCATGATGCGAATGACAGATGTAAGTTATATGCAATTTTATGAAAATGTTGACATGAAGATGATTAGGAGCATTTGGTCACCATGGCAGAAAGAATTGGGTGCCACGGCGATGAAAACGGAAACGATGCCATGGCAACGTCCCGGTTCCGATAACTCGTTGAGCGACCGGTGCAAACGAAGATGTGGATGTGCGGAACATGCAAAAGATGGTAGGGTGATCCCGGTTACCGGGTTCCCACGGGACGATGGCATGACAACGAGGAGGAACATGGAATGACAACTCGGAAACGGTGCAACCACGAGCATCTCATACAACACACATGCATTTGGTCCACGGACGTCGTCTCGGGGTTATACCTTCGAAGCGTGCATTCGGGGCGGAATGTGTTCGAAGTGGAAGTAGTTGTTCACGGGGTCATCATGGAAGTAGTCGTTCTCGCGACGGTAGTGGAAGTAGCGGTACACGCGGAGGTAGTCGAACTTGACGGTTCCGTTACACGGGTCTTCGGCGAAGGTAGTGGAAGTAGTGGCACACGTTCGTTTTCGGAGAGGTACTTGACGGGTTCGAGGTCTTTGGGGCGACGGTAGTGGTACACGCAACGTCGAGGTACTTGTCGTTCCGATCTTGGCGGTGTAGATGTGCACGTTTCGTAGATGAACTTGGCGGTCCTCGTTGACCTGGTACTTGACCTATCCAGTCTCCGGGATCGTCGCGGTTCTTCGTGTCTCGTGTAACTGGTGTCCTTTTGACCTTGAGAGAGAAGAAACAGAACGGCCACAGTGCACGATGGGAAGGGTCCTGCAGCAACAGGAGGTCGATGGCGGAGCAGCAGCAAGACGAAGTGGGGCCGGCGTCGGTCTTAGCGTGGAGCAAGGGAAGCAGAGCTTCTGGAGGCTGGAGAGGCCATGGACGTCGGGCGCGCGATGCCACAGGGAGGAGGCGGGACCTCCGTGGCGCGTGGAGAGGGTCGTGGTCGGGCTCGACCACGTCGAGGAGGCCGTGGCGGAGCGAGCGGGAGGCGCTGGACGCGGGCACACACGCACCCAGCGGGGCATGCGGGAGGCAGGAGGCAAGGCAAGGCGACACGACGGCGAAGGGGCATGGCTCCGGCGGCGCCGGGAACAGCGAAGATGGCGAATCTAGTCGGCCGGCGCCCGAAGCAACCGGAGCTCGGGGCGGAGGAGCTTGGGCGCGGGACGGCGGCCTGGCGGCGTTGGCGCTCCTGCGGGCATTCATGGCGGCGGCGGAGAGGCGCGACGGGCGGCGGCCGTTGCCAGTGGTGGGGAGGCCGGCTCGAGGAGGAGGGAGGCGAAGCAGCTC